>NW_006186158.1:0-512 GCF_000334495.1 Tupaia belangeri chinensis | reverse complement strand
GAGCATCTCCACCTCAAAAGAGACTGAGTAATTTGGACACCACACTAGCTCCTATCTGGCACGCAGGACAGGCCTGTATGCTTCCTACTTTTAGATTCAAGTCCAGGGGAATGGTTAGCTGCTACAATTGATGCCACCCACAACATGGCTCTTTTGGACCTCCCTGAACTGTCTCATGTGCAGGATACACAAACTCTAATTTTGGAGATGCAGCCATTCTTCAGCTCCTCCTAGTAACTTTGCCAAGGACACACTTGGGACAAAGGACTGGTCCCCCTGACCCATCCAGAACTACAGAATGTAATCTAAAAATAAGAAGGAAGTGAGTATTTCACCAGATGTCTAAAAACCAAGACAGAGATGCAAGGAATATGAGAAAACAAGGAACTATTTCTTCCCCAAAGGGAAACAATAACTCCTCACCAACAATGGATAAACAGGAGATATCACAGAAATGTCAGAAAAGTAACTCAGAGTATTTATCGTAACAAAACTCAATGAGATGCAAGAGA
>NW_006186157.1:0-512 GCF_000334495.1 Tupaia belangeri chinensis | reverse complement strand
CCACCTGCTGGTCCCACCGCGCTTTCTATCCTGGAATAGCGGGGCCCTCGGTCCTCCAGGTGCATGCTGCAGATTGGCACCATTGGCACCACCTGGAAACTTAGAACTGAAGCAGCTCTAGACCTACCATATTAGACTTGGTGTTTTAACAGGTGTTCTCACTGGGTCCAGGTCCCCGAGTGGTCTGAGTGCCTGGTCAGGTTGCAAGTGCTTCCCGAGATTCTTCTAACCTGTGAGCTGGCGTTGGTAGCAGCCGTGAGACCTTCTCACACCTTCCTTGAGTGGTTTCTGTTCCTGGAATTCCTATGAATGAAAGTAGGCAAGAAACATGCCAGGCCTCAAGATTTAGATACAGAGAGGACCTTTTGTGCCGTGGGCACATGCTGTTCTCTCTGTCAAGTGTTAAGGTTGTCAAGAAGGAAGACTCAGTCTCTACTGAGCTGAACAGCTCTTAACACCTTATTGAGAGTGCTTGCGGGAACAGCAGATAGCGTAATGGTTATGTTGCTGGA
>NW_006186156.1:0-512 GCF_000334495.1 Tupaia belangeri chinensis | reverse complement strand
ATATTTGATGACTTATAAAGGCATCCACTAGCTGAAATGGGCAGGTTGTATTACGACAATGGTATCCACTGCCTAAGTAACAGAGTTGGGTACTCACTGCGGTACTGAGTGGAAGAGTGGACAAAATAGGCAAAAGCCCAATAACCTAACAACATGAGGTATGCCATGAACTCCGGCACGCCAAAGGACAGATGTAGCCTTATGAAATATTTCTGTAGATGAGTATTTAAAGACACAGAAAGCTGCATATTATATATTAAATAATGAAAAAGCAGATCATAAAATTCAGTGTGGAATGTGGCCCCTTTCAAAAAATAACTTAAAAAGCTGAACATGTCAGTAAATTGAATACGTAGGAAGCCATTAGCTTGAAGGTGTCTTTTTACTTTGACTTTCTACCGAACGACAGCCCAGTTTATTATGTAAACAAACCGAAGTCTAACTTAGGAGTACAGTCAGCCCTTCACACCTGTAAGTTCAACAACCATGGGTTCAAGCCACGGTGATTACGA
>NW_006186155.1:0-512 GCF_000334495.1 Tupaia belangeri chinensis | reverse complement strand
CACACATGCATATGCACCTGGCATGTTTCTCAAACCTCTGAGTCCAGAACTTGAACCACGTATTTAGCCATGTGAGATCCAATAACCCCCACCATCACATTACCAGGCTTGCCAGCCACTTTCTTCTTTTTCTGCCCTTTATTCTATTTTCTTTGCCAATATTTCTAAAAAGTAGAATAATAATAACTCTGATGTTTGGCTATATGAGCTAAGAAATTACCAATGTTTCATGAATGAAAGTATGATACTAGATTACTATAAATTTAGTGGGAAGTGGGGAATTAAAAATGGGATGACCTTGGGAAGACCCAACCATTCTTATCTCCATGTCTTCATCTATAAAGTGGGCATAAGAACAGTGTCTACTGTCATCATGAGGATTAAATGACTGAAAGTGATTAGAGAACACATAAGGATTAAGGAAATGGTAGCAGATACGATTTCAGGGTATAGATGTGTTAGAACACTTACGAGCTTTGAGATCATTAATAGAGTGTTGGACTCCAAGGTAC
>NW_006186154.1:0-512 GCF_000334495.1 Tupaia belangeri chinensis | reverse complement strand
GCATAGTTTATTGAGCCAGGCTCTGATATTTACTCACATGAAAGACTGTGATAATAATCCATGTGCACAAAGACTTCCTCCTAGATTTCAGAACACCTGAGTGAAAGGGAATGTGCACTTTAAAAATTGATAGACATTGTCAAATTGTGCTCGATAAAGGTTATGCCTATTTATACTTTACCAACCATTTCTCTTTCATCAAACCTTTCCCTCCATCTTTGGGTCTTTGCGCCCAGAGGAGTGAGACATGGTATCCCACTGTAATTGTAACAGGTGTTTCTTCAGTTTGGGGTTCACCTTGCTCCCATGACTAAGGCAGCATTATATACATTTTCTATGAGGTGCTCCTCCTCATTTTTCCTCTCCGTATTAAATTATTGTGGGGTTTTTTTCCTGTTGTTTTGTTGATTTGCAAGAGTTTGCTTTATATTAAGGAAAATAACTTCTTGTATATGCATCACAAAAAATTTTGTGCCAGGGTCAGCAACTGGTGTGGTGGTTGAGGCACTGGA
>NW_006186153.1:0-511 GCF_000334495.1 Tupaia belangeri chinensis | reverse complement strand
TCCTTCCACTAATTAGTCCTAGGGGTCTCTCTAAGCCTACATTCCCAGGTCTCCATGCCTACTGGGTGCTGGCCCCTTCATCAACACCCCATGCATAAATCTTTTCTAAAACATATCTCACCTGTGTCTCCTCCAATGGCACTTGGCTGCTCAGGCAGTGTCTTCGAGGAGGAGGCAGTGCCTTCTGAGTCCACAGGAGGCAGATGCAGACGTGTTCCTCACGTGAATTCAGTGTAACATTTTTGCTCCAAGTGGGTTGGCACCAACACACCATCAATGTGCCAAAACTCTTCTGTGTGCTTTAGGCTCGAGCCCAAGGTCATCACTTCACTTTCCAAAGAGTGGTGGAATTGGTCCCAGAGGGGAGAAACATCTGGAAAGTAAAAAATAGACATATATTACTCTTGGAAATAGAGAAATCCTCCCGTACCACTTTCCACTCACTAACAGACATTGGGCTCACCTTTAAGAATAACTGAGGGGACCAGCAGTTAGCATGGACTCCCACGTA
>NW_006186152.1:0-511 GCF_000334495.1 Tupaia belangeri chinensis | reverse complement strand
AAAAAAAAAGTGTAATACTGCAGTCCAAGACATATAAACTTTGGACAGGGGAGTTCATTCAACCTACACTTAGAATGACTTGAAAACATTCAGACACTTATAACACAAGCAAGGGAAGCTAGTTAACAGTCTGGTCTTGGGAACCAAAACTAATAATTCCAACTTGCCCAGGGATCACTGAGTGGACAGAAAAATAGGTTATGGTCAGATGGCTTTTGGATTCCAGTCTGTTGGTTGTAGACAACACCTGGATATTTTAATCAGGAGTCACATGACCCTAGGAACACCTGGGGAAAGGCAGCGGGGTGGCAGAACAAGGTAAACTTTCCAGGAGGAATGGATGAAGGCAGAACTCAAGCAGAGCCAGGAGAGATGGGAGGAAAAGGGCTTTCAAAAGTCATTTCCACAGAATGGGGATCAGGACTTTTTGACTCCTGGATGTTGTAGCCAAAGAACAGTAACTAATGATAGTAGTTTCTTTTGGGTCATTGGAAAAGACATGATGTATTTT
>NW_006186151.1:0-511 GCF_000334495.1 Tupaia belangeri chinensis | reverse complement strand
TCGTGTCCATCCAGTGCTCAGTCCATGAGACTCTCAGTGCCTTGCTTGTAGCTGTCGCAAACCCTGCTGCCAGAGCACATTTGAGGTGCATTTTTCTGTCAGAAATAGGGCTGCTGTGCTTGCTTTCCCAGCATGAGGTGTTTACTCTTTGCTTTGTCCTATTCCTCATCATTCCTGTTACAAAGGGTGGAACCAGTGCAGCAGGCATGAGTGATCATATGTAACCTCACATGATTCACATCATGCTTTCCTTCATCATCACAGTTCCAGCCCTCAGGATGTCTTTCCCATGACCTCGGTCAGTGACCTGTCAATGTCTGGCCATGATTTTGATGATTACTGGCTTGCTGTGGCCATGTGGCCATGACCATGATCAGGGTGTCATGGGTCGGGTCGTATGCTGCTGACTCCTCTTGGGGGAGAGGTGAAGTATGTCAGCATGGCACAGACCTCATTCTCAGTCTTGGTATTGTGTTTGCCCCCATGCTTCTTGAAGTTGATTTTTTTTTTT
>NW_006186150.1:0-511 GCF_000334495.1 Tupaia belangeri chinensis | reverse complement strand
GTGGCTACAGAGCACTTCTGAGCCTTCCAGCTTCTCAGGGACTTTGGTGGAGAGATCTTACCTGCCTGGCCCTCTGTCCTACCCAAATCCTGGTCTGCTAATTCTTCATTATCTTGCTAGCATTCCCATGCCCTGAGGAAGCCATTTACATGTCATTGTCAAGGTCTTCCAGCCGTCCTCGCTATTCATGGTGTAGTACTACTAGAATTAGGTCTCTCTAGCTTCACAGAATCTTCAGAAAGTCTCTATTTAATATCTGCCAACACTGTATAATTTTTTTAAAGAGAAGGGGCTTTAATTAAATGTTGATAAGTTTTTGATTGACACACATTCCCTCAGAACGGCAGTAAAAATGGCAAATGCCCTTGTAAGGGAATACATCTGGACAGAGACAACATAGAAAGTGTTCAAGTCAAAGATGTAGTATGGTTTTGACTTCAAGGGGTATGACTCAGGACCGTAAGAGGGATCGCACTGTGAGTAAAGATATACAATGATTAAATGTAAATAA
>NW_006186149.1:0-511 GCF_000334495.1 Tupaia belangeri chinensis | reverse complement strand
TTTTTTTTTTCATGGGAATAGAGGGGAGTTAATTGGTGGAGAATGAGAGAAAGTGAGCTTATGAGTGCTCATGAGAGGCACGATCCATGGATTTTCATGCTGCTATACCCAAAGCCGGACAGCCAGCTAGGATCATGCACTGAGTCAGGCTCAAGACAAAAATGTGGAATATTCCTTGATGTTCTTGAGCATCACTCAGCAGCACCCTCACCTCCTGCACCTCTGTAGCTGGGCCATCAGGATGAAAGCTTTGATAAAATGTTCGTAAAACAAAACAACTAAAATATTCAGTTGTTAAAGTGGAAAGGCCATGTTTAGAGGTTACTTGATGATGTGTGATTGGAGAAGCTTTTATTTTGCCTTCCTAGGCTATGATGATTGACTGATTTGAGTTGGGTTTTGGTTTGCTTAAGTAGGAACCTAGAAAGCTGGAGTCTTCTCAGTCTAATGATCCCCCAATTAATTATTCTAACAGTATGAGTTAGTACAATATTTCTACAAAAATATTTGC
>NW_006186148.1:0-511 GCF_000334495.1 Tupaia belangeri chinensis | reverse complement strand
CTCTCTCTCTCTGTTTCTGTCTCTGGTGAGCACTCACTTCCTTTGTCAAATAAAAAATAATTTAAGGAAAAAGGGATAAATAATACAAAATAAGAATGAGTAAAGCATATGAATAGGTAAGTTTACAGATAAACAAATCAAAATAACCAAAATATAAAGTTAAAAGGTGCTCAAATTTCTATATATTATAGATAAAAACACACACACAGAAATTAAAATGAATAAAAATACCCACTGAGAGAAGGAAATGGTACTCTTATATATTACTCCTTTAAATATTAATTGAAGCAGTCTTTTGGAAAGCAATTTTATATAATCCCATTAAATTTTAAAAATAAACTTTTGATCTATTATTTTCTTTTATGTATACTTTAGGGGTAAAAAAAACATCACTACACAAAGATGCAAAGAATATTCAATGCTTTATATTCAGAGGCAAGGGACAGACACATCCACGTGAGACGATTGTAAAAGATCACAGTACATTCATATTATGAAGTAAAACTCAATC
>NW_006186147.1:0-511 GCF_000334495.1 Tupaia belangeri chinensis | reverse complement strand
CTCTGTCTCTCTCTGTGTCTCTGGTAAACACCCATGCCCTCTAACAAAAATTTCTCATGTTTAAAAAAAAAAAAGAGTAAACTTGTCTGGGGTTGGTATTCTGCAAGATAGGAGAATACCGCGGGCCAGCTGTGGAGGTCAGGCCGGCTTCCGAATGGCAGAGCTGCTCTTTACGTTCTCATTGTTTAGGAGTTGGAAAAGGATAAGTTAGTGGGTTTGGGGCATGTGTGTATACGTGTAGAATCCAGTTTCAGGTTAGAAGCTTTTCAGATAGAGCGTGTCTCGTTTATCCCCAAGGTGTCCAACCCCTGACCCAGTCACAGAATCCCAAGTCACAGGGCTGACACTTTCAAGCCAAGTCCGTGAAAGGGGACAGGTGACTGCAGGCCCTGGTGAAGCTGGGTCGTGATCAGGGAGGAGCTGGCTGCCGGGTGGCCTTAGCTGGGACCTGCTCAGGCTTCTACCTGACGTCCCTCGCTGTCTCAGGGCAGACTCTGCAGCTTGTTTTCCT
>NW_006186146.1:0-511 GCF_000334495.1 Tupaia belangeri chinensis | reverse complement strand
AAATGTAAAGAAGCATTAATACAAATCAGGCTGTAAACTAGCTGTATGAATTGTCCTTAATTTCTGTCTTTCTTCCTTAATTTGCAAATGCTGAGTAACGGACATAATATGAAGTTAATTATTTGGTTCTTGAGTTACCTGAAGGGAAATCAAATTCACTAATTTCTACAAATAAAATCTGTATTTTACTATAAATTCTCTCTATAAATTAATATGTAACTTCTATGATATAAAAATCTAAAAATCCAACTCTCTCAGAAGTACCTAGCTATTACAGAATAAAACCGTTTGAACATGTCTCCTCTGGCAGTTAAAATGTCACTGTGATTACAGGAGAATCAGACACCTTTGAAATCAACTGTCATTATGCAGGAATCTTTGGGCACTAGAGCCACAGAATACTTGGCAGATTGAGGCCACTGGTTTCACCAGGCCCCTGTGTCGCCAGCCTTCAGAGCAGGACCATACTACTGTGCTTTTCCATTCCTCTGTGTTAGCATAAAACACAGAA
>NW_006186145.1:0-511 GCF_000334495.1 Tupaia belangeri chinensis | reverse complement strand
GCCAGGGACTGAGTACACGCCAGGGACCGTGTGCACGCCAGGGACGTACTTCCTCATTCAGGACTCTGCAGGGGAGCTGGGTGGCCTTCGAAACAGCCAGCATCTGAAGCTCTTGCTCCCTGGTGTTCTGATAAGAAGTCCCCCCCTCACTAGTGGGCTGACCTAGTGACTGTGTCTGACGAGTAGAATATGGTAGGAGTGGGGGTGCTGGCACTCCCGCATCAGGTCACAAGAAGGGCAATGCCATATTGCCGACATTCTTCCTCTGGCTCTTTTAAGTGTATTGATTTATGTCTTAGAGAGAGACAGAGTCAGTCTGGACCACCACAGGGTCCTCACACCATAACCCACCCCAGTCCCCCGGCCTGGCCACGTGAGTTTGCTGCTGTGCTGCTTCCTGTCTGCTGCTTTGAAAAAGCAAGCGCTGGGTTTCGAGCTGCTGGGGGGAGGCTCAGGGTGGGAGTGCCTGGGGACAGGCGCTGAGCCAGTGAGAAATCCGGCAGCCATCTGA
>NW_006186144.1:0-511 GCF_000334495.1 Tupaia belangeri chinensis | reverse complement strand
TCAGCAAAAGTGGAAAAAAGAGGGAAAAAAAAGGAAAGAAAGAAGGAAAAAAGACAACCACTTCCTCTGTTTTTTTTTTACTGACATTTTTCTGTGAGTGTTAATTTGTGACTCCCTCAAGCATTTCTGCCACTTTGTACTGTTCCAGGGCCCTAGTGGTAGCATATTGCCATTCCGAATGTTGAATAGTAGTCAGGTGAGATTAGGATTACGTCAGAACGTGGCAGGAACAAGCATGCAGGTATGAATCGTAAAGATCTGTTACTGTCGGGCAAGCATGTAGTAGTCAGGTACAAATTTCAGCACCCGTGTGGTGGTTAGCATCCTAATTCTGAAGTTGGCGAGTGGCAACCAATACTCTGTGACAAATAACTTTCTTAAGGATCTTCTGCACGAAGGAAAGCAAACCTCATAGGGCTGTCCATTTTGACAGTTCTGAGAGAATGGAATCACTAATCAGGCTTCTGACCCAGGCTCAGAGAATGCTGCTCACCAGTACCCTTTTTTTTTT
>NW_006186143.1:0-511 GCF_000334495.1 Tupaia belangeri chinensis | reverse complement strand
CAATGGCATAGAGAAGGCCAAAGCCAGTACCACGGGCTGGTCTGGCTGTGAAAAGACAGATTGCCGCCCTGGCTCGGTGCTCAAAAGCCCCCTGCACATCGGCAAGTCCGCCACGTTTTCCGGACAGACACGTCCAACATTCTGGTGTTTTCTTCATTCCTCGGAGTTTGCTCCCCTACCCTTCAGGTCTGAGGCGGAGGGCAGCGATCAGTACAATAATCCCCCCAGTGTGGGGCTCCCTGTGGATCCCCCACTTGCTCTCTCAGTCACCACGTTTTCAGAAGCCCATGGAAAGCATCAGGACAAATTAGGTTGAAAAGGTTTCTGAGGTAAAGGCCGGTCACAGGAAGATAGCAGGAGTGCTTTGTTGCCCGTCTGCTCCGGGAGCCCCTGGGCTTTGCGTGGTCGGATTCAGGACCGTCCAAGGTGCCTGGCAAACTGGAAAAGGGCAACGGGCCCAGCCTGGTGGTGCAGTTGACGGCAAACTGAGCTGCAGTGCTGGAAGCCACAT
>NW_006186142.1:0-511 GCF_000334495.1 Tupaia belangeri chinensis | reverse complement strand
TTTTTTCCTCTGTAAAGTAGGGGGAGTGGGTTGGATATGTTTCATTCTAAAAATGGAATGAAGGAGCTGCCCCTAGGAGTGAGGTGGCTATCCTGAAGGGATTTAAGCAGAAACATGATAACCTCTTCTTATTGATCCTTCATCAGGGAGATAGAGTAAGGGTACAACAAAGGCCCCCTTTATTCCACAGTCCCCATGATTGTGGTCTATGAGTTCCATCTTTCCTGAGAGTTTCCTATCTACCACATTATGTGAATATTAATATATTTACATATCGGGACTCCACATCTGATGAGTCACTTTAAATGACCACTTTAGGTCCCACAACTGTGCAAAAACATCTTCCTATAATGTATAAGAGAGGAAACTGTCAAAAAATATTAAAAAAAACACGGTTAGAAAAAAGACTCAAAATGCACATGCCAACATACCAATAGAGTTGCATTGAGACATAATGGGTAATTTTAATATTTTTTCTCTATACTTTTTTTTAAGAGAGATTTTTACTATA
>NW_006186141.1:0-511 GCF_000334495.1 Tupaia belangeri chinensis | reverse complement strand
GGGCTGTCATCTCTTGTATGTTTGGTTACATTATCGGGGCCAAGCTCACAGCCAGTCCTCTTACGGTCCACAGTCTGTAACTGAAGTGTGAGTATTTGCGGGCTTAGCCTTCTCAGGGGGTACTCAAAGAAAGAAAAATCAATTGGACAACATGAGCTTTCACTCAGTGGGACGTTGCAAGGACAGGTCATTTAGAGAGACCTCCATGTGTCTCTGGCATGCTGCAGCGTACCTCAGTGATCATGGTACCACCTTCATCATTAACCACTGGCCATTAGGAAGAGGAAGCGAGCTCTCAGGGAAGCAGCAGTACTTTGGAGCTGTGAGGGCCTAGAAGCCGGGGGAGTATCTACGCTACGACCTAGACAGAGCCCACAGCGACTGAGCAGGCGCACACTGCCTTTCCTTACGCAGGATAAGGGAAGAAGTCAGCTAGGGACCTTCCTGACACTGTCCTGTCTTTGTTTTGTTTTGTTAGAATTACTTATTTAATTCCATTTGTTATCATTTT
>NW_006186140.1:0-511 GCF_000334495.1 Tupaia belangeri chinensis | reverse complement strand
CGCCACTTCCCACTATGAGGCTGCTTGGAGACCTGGATGCCACTCTGGCCCAGCACTATCCAGTACTGGAAACTGAACCTCAGCCATCGACTCAGACAGTCCTACCGGAAAGAGATGCCCTGTGACACCATGAACATTGCAGTTAGCCTTTTCATGATGGTTAGATCCCGAGATGAACTGCCCCACCCCTGCCCGCCTTTTCTGTGTTGGGTCTTGTGTTGTAGTTTGTGCAGCTCTTCTGTTCCAACCCCTGCAACTATCAATCCCACTTTGAAAAACATCATCCAGGATACTTCAATTTTTCCTTCAAGTGACCCACTTCTTGCTTCTCAATCAGTACACACTAATGATCAGTTCAACCAAAAGCATTCTGCCCTTTTTCTGTGTTTTACTCTGACACTCAATGAGGCCTGTAACAAATTTCACCTTCTCCCTTAGCCCACACACAGCTTGTCTAGGCTCACATAGGAAAGCGATGACACACCCATGTTTTTCCTGCAGAAATCAGACT
>NW_006186139.1:0-511 GCF_000334495.1 Tupaia belangeri chinensis | reverse complement strand
TGTTTCTTAGTCCTTCAGGGTATTTCCATGTCATTCCTCTGAATAGATCCCTCTTCCTACTCTTCCTCATTTATTTAACTCTATGCATCCTTCAGTTCTTAGTACAAATACCATCTTCTAGACCAGGGCTGATGTTATTGCTATGGGCTGTTATTATTTGCATAGCATGTAATTCTTTTCTTTATACAATTAATCACAATTATGCTCATCTAGTTATGTGATTAACTATTTAATGCCTAACTTCACAACTGCACTGCAAACATAAAAAGAAAGTCTGTGCTTTATTTCAGCACCTGATGCAGTGTCTGGCATTTAGGAGGTATTCATGGAGGCTACTGAATGAATATTCATTAAATGAATATATCGTGTAACATTTTCAAAACACTTTGTGATTAAAGAGTTTTCTTTAATATCAGATTTTGAAGCCAAATGATATCTGCTTCATCCAATACCTCACCTGTATTTCTTTATAATCATTTTTCTTTATTCCTTCTAGGTAAAACAGACAAAA
>NW_006186138.1:0-511 GCF_000334495.1 Tupaia belangeri chinensis | reverse complement strand
CAAACAAACAAACAAACAAAAACTAAAAACATTTTCCAGTAGCAACATTTCACCATTTCTACTATAGTAATACTGATTGTCCTCTTAACAGCCAGCTTGAGGTGTAGACACCTATAAATTCAAAGATTTGCTGCCATTCAATCTGTGGTCATGGCTAAAATTCATCCTGGGAAGTGTCGTCATGAAAAATGGCAGAATTCATATTGTAATTGGGGGAAAAAGAATCCCTTTCTTCTCTAAGTCACTGAAGACAAGAGGTCAAGTAAGAAGTCAGTGGATAGATCCCAGGCCAGAGATGGAAGGAAATCAGGCTCCTCAGAAGTTATTTAACTATTTTTCTTTTCTTGGAATGGTGCCACAACTTGTAAAGCATGGCAGAGTTTGAATGTGAATTAGTTTGTTCTCCAAGGCCATAAGCACCAGGGGGTGACCCGTGTGTATGCTGGAGGTGATGTTGACACAGAGTATGTCTAGGCTTCCACAGACAGACAAAGCCAAAACCAAAAGGTTT
>NW_006186137.1:0-511 GCF_000334495.1 Tupaia belangeri chinensis | reverse complement strand
CTAACTGCTGGTTCCCCATTTCATTATTTTTTAATTGTTTCAACTTTCTCCAGTGACAGTTCCTAGTACCTAAGCCATACTGAGACCAGGCAGAAGCTCAGGTCTGAGATAGGAGTGTTGTTGTGGTCTGCCTTATTCTAAATTTCTTAAGAAAGCATAGATTGGCCACCTATTCTTCTTTTTCTTTTACTGTAGAGATTAGTACGTGGAAAGTCAATGATACTGAACCATTTTCACATTTCTAGAGCTAAGAAAAAATTCAGAAATGTTGTACAAAGGAGAAAACACGTGCAAAAATATTAGGAAAAAAATGTAAGCTAGGGCGGCATTCTCCACGTCTACTTCTGAAGCGCTCAGAACATGTTTACAGGCACTGCACAAAGCTCCAGGGATTTCCTCAGTGAAACTGCATGTCAGCAATGACTGCATCTCCATGTCCAGGGACAGAGGAGCAGGTTAAACTGTGCCTTAGTCAAGTGCTGTTAGGAGGAAGGCCTGCTCAAGGCTGAGA
>NW_006186136.1:0-511 GCF_000334495.1 Tupaia belangeri chinensis | reverse complement strand
CCCTGGAGTGCATTAGAACCAAACTGCATGCACTGGGACACCCAGGAGGTGAAGGTAGGGATGGACGAGAGTCATCCCTGCAGGCTAAGGAGCAGGGTGTGATGGGAACAGCAGGACGCTTTCCATCTGGGCATGAAGTGGGGCTTCTCTGTGGTTAATGAGAACAGCCTGTTTCCAATTTGACTAATGCCTTCCATTAGAGCTTTGGCACAGCCCAGCAGAGAGGAGCGATTGGGGGCTTTGAAGTCATTTCTTAAAAGCCAGAAGCTGCTTTGTCATTCAGAACGATTCTTTGATGCTGACCCAGAATTCGAAGGCAAGAATTATTGAGGCAGATCTGAAAAAGCCTCTATCTCTATTTACTGGCATGCTGGTAACTTTGGGCAAGATTCCTCACCTCTCTGAAGCTCCCTGAGCTTCAAGGTACTCTTGTAAATGGAGATGATAATACCTACCCAGCCTGTCTCCCAAATTCACTGTGAGGCTGGAACAACAGCAATGGCTGCTCCCA
>NW_006186135.1:0-511 GCF_000334495.1 Tupaia belangeri chinensis | reverse complement strand
TATACACACACATATACATCAAATGGAATGTTCACACAACATGCTCTGAAGAAACAGAATTAAGCATTCAGTTACTACATTTATCACTCAGCAATAACACCGCTTTCAAATGTTTTATGCATTTCATTCTAAGAAATACACTGAAGTAAATGACCTAATTAGCAATAGTTTTGGCATATTTTCATAGTCTTTATCATAGAACGATCACAGTCAGGGCCACCACAAAGCATGAAACCACATGCTCATGACACTTGTTTGTGTTGTGAAGCTATTGTGAAGCGTTTACACAGTATTTACAAACCGTTTTACAGAGCATCATGCTGAGGAGTAATATTAACTATTTCAGAAGGGCCTCATTTGGATTACTGTTCTAGATTCTCATCCAAATAGAATACTTCAATGTGTAATGGTAGCAAGCCAGGCTTTTAAAAATATCAATTCTAAGGCAAATGGCCAAATATAAATATAAAATCACAAGTGTTTTTTTTTTAAATGTAAGTTGTTGATTATA
>NW_006186134.1:0-511 GCF_000334495.1 Tupaia belangeri chinensis | reverse complement strand
TTCACCCCAGGGAATCACCCCAACACCAGCTGGCCTGGCTCACCACCCGGTCCCTCTCTAATGAGCCTCCTGCTGGCTCAGGTGTGCAGTTTGGGGATACCACGCCAACTCTCAGGGGCCACTGGGACCTGTGTCACTCGCCAACGTTTACCCGAGCTCTCTCTGCTAATCTGTCCACTCTGGTCACAGGTAGGCCCTGCAGGCGTCGAGCCTTCCAGAACCAGAGGCCCACAGCTGGGGTCTGCGCACCCCTGCCTGTAGGCTCAGCCGTGATTGTGCGCACATAGGCACCCTCTCTCGGTCAGCGAGGCACTGCAATGAAGCCAGCTCTCCCTTGACAAGCACTGCCTGCATGTCCTGCTGTGCGGGTCCTGTGTGGACCTGACCTTAGCAGGCCTCACCTCCAAGCCACCGCCGCAGCTCCGGGCCCTCCCTGGGACACCCCAGTCTGTGAGGGCTCGCTCCCGGCTCACCACCCCTCCTGCCATAACTCCGGGGACTGCAGTGCCAT
>NW_006186133.1:0-511 GCF_000334495.1 Tupaia belangeri chinensis | reverse complement strand
CTAGGTTCTGGTGAAAGTCGGAGACAGAGTCAGAGCTGGGGACTCTCTGGTGGTGATGATTGCCATGAAGATGGAGGTAGGCCAGGGCCCCGTGGCCTTGGACGCTTGGGGAACTGCTAGACCCAACTGCTCTTTCGCTGTATGTTGAGAGCTCATCTCATTTTAATAATGAAGAGCCCTGGATTGGCTAAGCATTGATTACAGGAAATCAAAACCATCCGTCTTTCATGTAGACACGTTTCCATTCTAATTCTGCGAGACTGCCCCCAGCTGTCATTTTTGATTCTGATTAATGAACCTGCCAGTAGCTCGGTATCAGGCAGTGACCCAGCTGAAGTCTGCGCCTGGGATCCGAGCATCAGTGTCAGAGTGGAAACACCTCAGTAGGATTAAGTGAGCTGTTTAGGGGTTTTAGATGGTTGGGAGTTTTTTTCTTTTTTAGGAAGTTTTTGCCCTAGGGCGTGTGCGCTCACTGGAGACAGAGGTAGGGAGAGGGAAAGTGAGAAATCAC
>NW_006186132.1:0-511 GCF_000334495.1 Tupaia belangeri chinensis | reverse complement strand
ACATACATATACACACACACACATCCTTAGGTTGTTATAGTCAGGTTTTCTCTTGTATGGCCAAATGAATGCTAAAATGATACACCAATGATCTGATTTAAAAAGTGAAATCATGTATAACACATGAGGTCAAAGGCCGGTTCCAGAGTCTCTAGACTACTGATTGAAGGAGGAATTGATACTTTAAGTCTTAGAATCTAAACTTCATGGAAGACCATTCTATAAAACCTCAAAGGTCATTTTTTCATCTTCCCAACACATACAAGAAAGCTTACAATATTCTTAAGACATCAAATCCCTTACTTCTCAAAGTGTGGTTCTTGGACTTGCAGCATCAGCCTCACCTGGGAGCTGGTTAGAACTCCAGACCTCCTGAATCACAGGGGGTTTAACACCCTGGGATCCCCAGGTAATTCATATTCACATTAAAAAGTGAGACACATCTCAGAAGTTCTCAGCCCCAGCTAGAATTTCCCCCAGATATTTAAACATACCAACACTACATCCCCAA
>NW_006186131.1:0-511 GCF_000334495.1 Tupaia belangeri chinensis | reverse complement strand
TAAGTATCATTTTCTTTCACCTTGAAGAACTGTGTGACTGGCGAAGCCAAGAATGAGTAGGTGGAGACTCTGGCTCAAGGGCAGAGACTCCTGTACCTGCGTCTGCCTCACAGGCAGGGAAAACTTCTAGGATGGGGTTAGTTTTCAGCTAGAGATTGAGGGCAACAGGCCAAGAACCCAGTGGCACCCCAAAGTGTGAAAGTAAGAAGGAAGAACGACATCCCAAGTGGAGGAGAGCATGGTTAGAGCATAGGTTTCATGCTGCCAGATGCTAGAATTATACACAACAGCCTAATCAGAGCGAGAGGTCTTCCAAAGGGAAAGTTGATCTAGCGGCTCCCTGTGCCTCCGCTCACTGCACACGCCCTGGGCACCTCCTGCCTGGCTCTGGCTGGGATTGCCTCAGCGGCTCTCCAAAACCTGAACGACTTTCCTTGGTTATCTGTGTTTATGTTTGCATTCAAGTGTTCTTTTAAGGGCAAGTTTTTGTTTTTTGTTTTTGTTTTTTTTT
>NW_006186130.1:0-511 GCF_000334495.1 Tupaia belangeri chinensis | reverse complement strand
TGAAAGCAAGGAATCTTGCTAACAAGCTAGTGGAATATCCTAGGTGAGAGAAAACTAGGGCAGTGGCAGGGGAGATGGAAAAGAGGGTAAGATATAGGAGGCCTTGCTAAGATAGAGTCAGCAAGAACAGCCAACCGATTGAATGTGGGATGTGAGGAGAGGGGTGAATAAACGGACAAATCTTCTAATACAAAGCTGGGAAATATCTTTAAGAATAATCTGGATCACGGTGCTCAAACTTTCTTTCGGCAGAGAAATACCTTCTTCAACAAAGACTTAGATGTAAGACCAGTGTATTGAGGAAGGATGCATTGTTCTCTTTCCTCTCCTGGCTCAGGAGTTGGGCATATACCAGCACAGGATAACAGAAGACAGCGTAATTGTTCTATGCAAAGACTCAGAGAAGTTCTATGCAAAGCCATCTCCGTGGGCATGCCACCCAGACAGCCACACAGGGCTTAAAAGGACTCCATGCTTGGTTTAATGCTCTGCTGTCATTCTCTCTCTCTCT
>NW_006186129.1:0-511 GCF_000334495.1 Tupaia belangeri chinensis | reverse complement strand
CCCAGTTTCCTCAACTGTGAAAATAACTACAGGAGCAGTATCTTTGCTTTATATGTGACACTGTGCATTTTACAATAGCTCTTTTACCTGATGTTTTCTGTTTAACTCCAACACAACCTTGTGAAGAAGGGAACACCACAAAGAGTCAACTGCAGAGCTAGGACTACAGCTGGGTCTTCTCACTCCAAGGGGGAGCAAGGCTTTGCCTTTCCTCTTAGCTACCACTTTTACTTGAATGAGGAGGCAGGCAGTAACATCAAGTCTGTGTTCTCTTTCACCATGCGAGACCTACTTCATTTCCTTTGCTTTTTTATCTTCGCTCCTCTCTTTGTTTTCCTGTGAAAAACCTTTATTCTCTGAGAGCCCTGTGGGTGGCTGGGCATCCCCAGGTTGTGTGTGAGCCTCACAGGGCAGACAACAGGTTAATCAGAAAGCACTCATGGGCCAGTCAGTGGCAGGGTTGTTAAGACGCCTGGATTTCACATGGCTCACTAAGGTATTAAAGTCCCAG
>NW_006186128.1:0-511 GCF_000334495.1 Tupaia belangeri chinensis | reverse complement strand
GGGCATGAGGGTCCTCCCAGGGGAGTGGGCCGAAGGCTGGCACATGACGGGGCTTCATCAGGGTGGGCGCTCCCGCTGTGTGGGGACACAGTGCTCCTCTCCAGAGGGTGCCCCTACAAGGCCTCATCTTGGAAGCAGAGAGCAGCCCTCGTCAGCTAACCAAGCCTGTCTCAGCCTCCAGGATGACGAGAAATGTGTTTCTGCTGTTTCTAAGTCACCCAGTCTTGGGGATCTTGTTATAGCACCACACACCCTGACACAGTAGGCACGAGGAGACCACGTCTGTGGTGGAGAGACAGAGATAAAAGGACATCGTTAAGGTTACACAGACCACCGACAGAGGACAGGAGAGAAGGGCCGACGTCTCCAAGGGGAGAGAGGGAAGGAGACCAGTTGCGGTTCACTGCGCAAATCTCCGTCTGTTGTAGCCACCGTTAGTGAAGTCTAAAGTTGGCAAATTAGAAAAATTTAAAGAAGGCACCCAAGATCCCGGAGGAGAATGGAGGAGAAG
>NW_006186127.1:0-511 GCF_000334495.1 Tupaia belangeri chinensis | reverse complement strand
GGGAAGCTCACAGTGAGAGACAGGACTGCAACCTCAGGAGTGGAGAGAAGCAGGAAATGGACCCCCCTATTATGGAAGTCACACGTTAAATGTGTCACCCACTGTCTATGACTCCTGTCTGCAGGATGAAGAAACACTCACAGGATCAGTCCCTGATGCATTCTAGAACTACGTGGAATACTATAATGGCCAAAGTGCTAGCACACTTTCCACTCTGAAACAGAGTTTAAATATTTCCTGTCTAATCTGTACCAAAAGAATACAATATTTACAATTTCTTAAAATCTTGCTTGAGTTGAGTCTTGGTTACACCTTATACGTTGAAGAGGATCTGATTTCCCTGAGATGGATTTCAGCACCCAAGCCCACAGTCAGGTAATTCCCACGCACAGGCTGCCATGCTGCAGCTCTGGGTCTACAGGCCTTTCGCCCTGGGGGGCAGTGGCCATATCCTGGTTTAGGGAACTACCTGTTAGCAACCAAAAAAATCCCTGGAGTTTCAGTTCATTCT
>NW_006186126.1:0-511 GCF_000334495.1 Tupaia belangeri chinensis | reverse complement strand
GGTGTTCTAGAACCGCACAGAAAGAGGTCAAGGACAGCAAAACCCGATGTGACGCTCTGCTTTCCCATCTGTGCCTGAGCGATAGGTTCCCTCTGGTATGATCACTGGGCCCTGCACAGTCTCAGATCCCAGCACCATTACTTACAGTGGGGGCAGCCTTGGCTCAGTACCTCCACCTCAGGGCCTTGGGCTGCTCATTTGTAGCTAACGATGATAATAGTGCCTACCCCGCAACTGAGATACGGGGCTCCGTGTAGGGGACCCTTCCTGGGCTCTGGCCACCTCTGCCCTCCTTTATCACAAAGTCCAGGGGCCCCAACTCTTCTGGGCTATAGTTAATGGTGTTTTACCTGGAAAAGAGAGGTCATTAAGATGTCTTCTACACTGGCTCAGGAGGACTCCAGGCAGCAGACACCTGGGAAGGCAGGTTTGTCCTGGATATCTGTGTTAAAGAAGCAAAGGAGGAGCAGCAGATGGTATAATGGTGATGTTACTGGACTCCCACATAGTC
>NW_006186125.1:0-511 GCF_000334495.1 Tupaia belangeri chinensis | reverse complement strand
GAGGCATGAGGTGCAGTGGGAAAGTTACAAGGAGTTGAGGAGTCAGGGAAGAGTGGGAGAGTGAGGAATGGGAAAAGGAAGGGAGGACAGTGAGAAAAGAGGGGGATGGGTGAGAAAGGTGGGAGTAGGAGTAAGAGGTGGAAGTGGGGGATAGAGGAGGAAAGTGGAGGACAGGAGAGTATGAAGGTGAATGGGAAAATGAGCTGGAGAATGAGGAGTGTGGGGAGGGTGGAGAGTGGAGAGGGTGGAGTCACAGAGGATGGAAACAGTGAAGAGGGAGTGGCAGAGTGGGCAGTGGGGATGAGGGGGAGAGAGAGCAGTGGTAGGGAGAGTAGAAGTGTGGGGGAGTCAGGGAAGAGTGAGGGGAAGTCCAGGAGGGTTGAGAGGGAAGTGGGGAGGAGGGAGGAAGGACTATGGATGAGTAAGGGAGGACAGAGAACGAGTGAGGGGGGACTGCGATTCAGAACTAGTGAGGAGAAAATGGGAACCAGTGAGGGTATGAGGGAGGTGG
>NW_006186124.1:0-511 GCF_000334495.1 Tupaia belangeri chinensis | reverse complement strand
TCTGGACCACCACACTCTGATGGACAGCAGCCTTCTCTGGCCTCAGGATGGCACCGAGCGGGCCCCTGAGCCAGCTGTGAGTCATCGAGCTCCCTGCCAAGTATGCGAGAGATCTTGGGAGCAGCCTTGCTGTCTCACCAGCACGGACTGGGCCACGAAGGGGGAAGGACACCTCCTTCATGTCCCTGGTCTGCAGCCAAGCCCTCTAGGCTCAGGGTGGACTCACACTCCTTCACCTGGGCAGGAGGTAACTGGCTCTCTCCCCAGGTGTCATAAATCAGGAGTTTCCCTATCACTTTACGGTGGACACGTTTAATTGTCACCTTGCTTAACAAGAACTGTCCTGCCAGGGGACAGGGATGTGGCAAAGAGTATTTCCCAACTCTGCAGATAAGGAAAATCAGGTGTTCTGATGTGCGGTAACTTCCCAAGGCAGTGCACACTACTGGTACTCACACGTGGCACTTTATTTTTTAATTATTTCTTTTTTAGAGATTTTTGCTATAGGGCA
>NW_006186123.1:0-511 GCF_000334495.1 Tupaia belangeri chinensis | reverse complement strand
CCTGGGGGGTGAGTTCTCGCTTTCTGTCTTTTCCAGTGAGAGACAAAGATCTCAAAAAAGAAAAAAAAAATTTTTTGATATCATGGTTAAACTAATAAATGTTTCTATGTATGAGGCCTCGGGTGTCTGGAAAATTCACTTACGTGAAACTCTTCATTTTTCACCATGATGGATAAGTAACATCTAACCATACCTAGGAGGATATTTGGCCATGGTAGGCACTCGAGCGATAAACACTCTTTGAAATCCGACAAAGCTAGATTCAGATCTCGGCTCCCTAACAACAGCAAATGGCTCGGTCTCTGGCTCGGGTGTCCTGCGCTATGCATGGAAGGCAGCTCCAGATGAGCTCAAGCTTCTGCTGGAAACCGAAGCACCTCCTTGTCTGTCCTTGGCAGGAGGGACCTCACAACGGCCTCTAGCTCATGATGTTTGCTTCCACCTTTCATGTCCTGCATAGAACTGGCTCACACGCAGAAACCGGGGTGGGAGGACTCTGCAAAGTGAGGTT
>NW_006186122.1:0-511 GCF_000334495.1 Tupaia belangeri chinensis | reverse complement strand
TCAAACTGTACAGTAAGCCATGTAAGATCTAGTCACCTTAACCATCATACAATGGCCTGGCTCCTTCTTAAGTCTGTTTTCATGCCAGTACAATACTGTTTTGACTACTGTAGCTTTATGAAATATTTTGAAAAGAAGAAAAACGTAATTTTCTAGCTCTTTATCTTCTTTCTCAAGATTGATTTGACTACTTGTGATGCTTCATGGTTCCATATAAATTCTAGATTATATTTCTATTTCCGTAAAAAATATGATCAGGATTTTGATTGGAGTTGCATTGAATCTGCAGATCAATTTGGGTAGAATGGGCATCTTAATGAAGTTAATTCTAATTTACAGATATCTGATGCATTGTCATTTGTGTATATCTACTTTAATTTCTTTCCATGCTTTCTAGTTGATATTATATTCTAAAACTTTACTGAATTCATTTATTAAATCTAAATTTTTTATGACTTTTTAAGATTTTCTATATACAAGATTAACTCATGTGCAAAGGTAATCTTATTTC
>NW_006186121.1:0-511 GCF_000334495.1 Tupaia belangeri chinensis | reverse complement strand
GCGTGCACATGCATAAACAGAGTGAAATCAAGAACAGCATCCTCTACATGGTCTCATGACCTCGCCACTCTTTTCATAGCTTTCATGCTCACTGGAATTTTGAGGACAAGCACATGCATCTAGCGTGTTTTAGAGAAACCAGCAGGGATTCAAATTTGTGATGAGGCATGTAGCTTCCTGCACTGCAGTGCACAGTACTACTAAACTGTGCACCAGGCTGGGCCCATTGTTTAGTTTTAATGGAAATATTTTACTATTAATGTTTCTAATTTTACATTTTTAGTTACCTCTTTGAATGTCTATCCAATATCCCAAAGAATAAGTATTTGGATATTTGGATATTTTCAGCATTTTCTCATCTGTAAATCTTTGCTTCCTCAAGTCCCTTGCTCAGTAGATATTTATTGTTTTTTTGTCAATGGTTTATTTTTCATTCACTCTTATTCACTAAGTTTTAAGATTCAGCCCATGAGACTCGTTTTTTAATATAAATTGAGAAATCAATGTTGTG
>NW_006186120.1:0-511 GCF_000334495.1 Tupaia belangeri chinensis | reverse complement strand
TCTTTTGTAACCAAGAGCAAGAAGTAGAGGTGACGCTCCATGACATATGTAGTAAAGTCAGCAAGGTTCTGTTACTTCCACCTTGATCTTGAGGGGCTCTCTTTCAGGACTCAGTAATTGTGGTGTGAGAATTCCTCACTCTGAACTCCCAAACATCTTGAATATGTAACCCAGTGAAGCCTTCAGATGACTGAAAACACAGCCAACAATGAACTGCAGCCATGCAAGAGATGCCATATGACAACTCCTTAGCTGATTCCCTCTCAAATTCTGGACCCTTGAAATCATAGGAAAATAATGTGACTATTGTAAGTTACTAAATTTTAGGGCAATTTGTTACTTAGTAACAAGCCAGAATATTTTCTCAAACCAACATTCTTAAATGTATGAGTAAAATGCATAGAACTGCAAATTAAATATATAAAAGTACTTATAAAATATTTTAAACAAATTTTATTTTAACTCATTAAATCAGTACAGGGTTTGTTTGTTTTTGTTTTGTTTTGTTTTG
>NW_006186119.1:0-511 GCF_000334495.1 Tupaia belangeri chinensis | reverse complement strand
CATCAGTACATGAAGTGTTAGAACAGCACATGCCCACCCATTCATTCACTCACTCAACAAATATCTGGGGCCTAGTCTGTGCCAGGCACTGTGCTTGTGGCTGAGACAGATAGTCAGGGAAGGCCTGACGTCTAATATTTAATTTGAAACCTGAAAAATAAAAAAAAGACTGCCAGCCAAGTGATGAAGGGAATAAGAGTATTCTAGGTAGAGTACATAATTTAAGAAAGGAATGAATCTGAATGTGCTGGAAGGAAGCATTCAGTAACAGTTTCAGATTAAACTATATTAATAAGGCCCAAGTTTATCTACCTTTGTCTTTACGGATTCTCTATTAATATTCTTTTAAGCAGTATAAAAAGAAAAAAGAGTAATATTGAACAAGCTTTACATTAAGATCAAAATCTCCTTCCTGTGTTAAATGATTAGGAAATTGTTTTCTATTTTTTCTTTTTAACCTTTTAAATTATGGCTACTAGAAAATTTAAAATTGCATATATGGCTTGTATTT
>NW_006186118.1:0-511 GCF_000334495.1 Tupaia belangeri chinensis | reverse complement strand
GTCACTGCTAGTCCACGAGGAGCTTTGATGCATGCTGGAAAAATTCATTTCTTTTTTTGGCAGACGTTATCTGACAAGGGTGGTATCACGTAACATTGAATTTCATGAAAGGGGCTCTGCCACTAAAACTTGGAGAACCTCTACCTTAGACCAACTTCTTACATTCCCCAAGACAAAACGTGATCCAACAAGAATGATTTTTCACCATTCTATGGCAAGGCAGTGTGTCCATATCCTGCTCCTCCTTTCTTGAGCATGCAAGTATTTTCGTTAGTTTTAATGAATGAATTTGGCCATGCATTCATGCTCAAGATAAATTCATTTAATCAATATTTAGTAACCATTTATGAAGTCCATACTCTCAAGGAGCTTATATTTTAGAGGAAGAAGACAATTGATGAATAAAATCATAAATAAGTAAAATGCCTGGTAAGTTTAGGATAAGAAGATAGAGAATAAAGGAAGAGGAGAACAATTTCAAGTATCCCATCTCTGAGAGTGAGGAATTAAT
>NW_006186117.1:0-510 GCF_000334495.1 Tupaia belangeri chinensis | reverse complement strand
ATGAGGAAGATGCTTCATTTGTTCACCAAGACCTGCTGGCTACTAGCATCATTCTGGGGTGGGGTCAGAGTCAGCCTTGGGTGCTGCAAGGATGGGCCCCAGGACCAGGCTGTTCCACCCTTACTCATGAGGGGAGGTCTGGACACGTCTTTGCATCCTCACTTTGGCTTTCCTACTGCCATGGGTGACAGATCTTGGAGGGGGGAAGTGCAGAAGGGACTTGAACCTCACAACCCCTCTGCCCACGCAGTTGACAATGACATGGTCTAGGCTGCTCTCAGGCAAGCGGACAGACTCTGAGAAGTATGCCTTGTCACTCTCTTGGTCAGAGTTATCAGGGATCTGGTGGCCATAATAAACCATGGGTCTGGGTGGTGATGAGATGAGCCAGTGGGTTGGGTCTTGCAGCGTGGAGGCTGGGGCCTGAGCCCTGTGGGAGGGCTGGAGGCAGAGGGCCTCACTTGAAGCTGGCATTCGATGCGCAGAGTGAGTATGGCTGCCGTGTCGGCC
>NW_006186116.1:0-510 GCF_000334495.1 Tupaia belangeri chinensis | reverse complement strand
ATTGCAGAGGATCTGCATTATGCTACTGCTGTACCATCACAGCTGGGACCCCAAATCTTTTGCAATAACATTTTCTTCTTTTTGTCAGGCATGCTTTTCTCTGTGTTCATTACCCATTCATTTTATCCCCAAAATACATGGTCACATCAAGATTAATACAGGTGTTTTTATTCCAAGCAGTACAAGTCTGTAGTTGGAAATATTCTGTAATGTACAGCATGGTGTGTCAGCTACACTGTTTACACACACAGTGTGCATTGAGCCGATGACTAAGGTCTGACCAAAGCAGTGGCTCAGGGTCATATAAGAACCCATAGGTTTCTATTAAAATGTAAAGTTTAATCTCTAAACTTACTGGAACTAATGATTAATGGCTTTTGTCCTATGCACCCCGTATGTATGTTTTACAATGTTATGAACATGAACAGGTACTAAATACTCTATATGTCTGTACATTGAACCAATTTAATAATGTTTTTGGTTATTGGAAAAATCATGACATATTTTTCC
>NW_006186115.1:0-510 GCF_000334495.1 Tupaia belangeri chinensis | reverse complement strand
GATTGAATGTATAAAAGAAATTAAAATGTATTTAAAAAAGAAATACAGATGGAGACAGAATGGACTTGAGAGGTGCCACCTTAAAAAAAGCAGCAGTAGATAATTCAGAAGATATTAACCTTAAAAGTTGAATTTCCATGATCAACAAAATAAAATGTTAATAGAACTAAGAAAACTAGGACTCAGACCTAGATATGGAGGTAAATAATGAATTCTGATTTCAATCATTTTCTTTGAAAATCAAGCTCAGCGCTTAACTTTTGGAAAAAAGTCCCATTTAATGCTAGTTATAAAATGTTATAAAATGACATTTGCCTAATTCATTTATCTTAGTGCAATGGCTAAGGGCAGGATTAAGAAATAAAAGAGAGACTTAAAAACCAGGTACATAAAATTTTGACATTACATGAGTTTCTACGGAAATGACATTTGCTTCCATCTGTTCCCTGCTGGGAACCTGCTCAGGATTGCTAGGCCACTGCTCTGGGTACGTGCACATGCGTGTGTACG
>NW_006186114.1:0-510 GCF_000334495.1 Tupaia belangeri chinensis | reverse complement strand
GTGACTTAAGCTGCATGACCCAGCCACTTCGTACCTCTTACTTTACTGATTTGCAAAATTATTCTTGCAGCAAGACCTTCCCAGCTTTAATGCTATAGAATCGTGACGTCCCCAATTAAACAAATAATTATTGGTCATGCAGAATTCGTAACCAAAGGAATGAATTTCTAAGTTGCAATGTCAGATTCTATCATGGAAGCTGGCGTGTTTGGATCTATAGATGTGGGTCTCACACCTATAGATGTGAGAGAACTCTCAAATTCACTGTCTAGATGATAATTCCAAGAATAGAAACTATCTGAAAGTTTGAGGTGCAATGAAAAAGTGTTACTTTTGTGGCTGTAAAAATCTATGAATGGATAAAGCAAATATTCCTGTGTGTATGTGCATGCATGTTCATATAATCCAACTATAAAAAAAGAAAATTCTAGCATTTTCAATACCATGGGTAAGCCTTGAGGACATTATGCTGAGGGATGTAAGTCAGACAGAGAAAGACAAATACTGTAT
>NW_006186113.1:0-510 GCF_000334495.1 Tupaia belangeri chinensis | reverse complement strand
CCATTATGCTAACTGCTGGTCCCTGTTCAGATAATTTTTTAATCAAACTTGAATCTTCATGTGTTCTTGTTGCTACAGGGTAAACTTTGAGCCCTTAACTTGGCACCTAAGTGCCTGCAAGGTGACACTTGCAGAACCACACGAGGCTGATGGCCTTCTTACGAAGCTGATGACAAATCCCTCCAGGACACGCACAGTTATTTCCTGGCACTTCTGTTTGGAAGGCCCAACCTTCTCCATGTGTGGGAACAGCTCTGGCCAGGGAGAAGAGGCTTTTTGAGCCTGTCACATTTTGGTCCTTCTTACCCAAAACAATCCTGTCTTCTTCAGTCAACTGGCCATCCCCTCTAGTCCTCTCTTTCTCTGTACTTCCTAAGTCTCATGCTCCAAGTGCAGTTCAAGTCCCTCCTTGCCCTACACATCCCCAGGTGGCTGGTCCACCCCACTGAAATCTCTTTCCATTGTGGAAGCCTACGCAGCACTTCATAGAACATGGCGGAGGAAGAAATC
>NW_006186112.1:0-510 GCF_000334495.1 Tupaia belangeri chinensis | reverse complement strand
GTCTCTCTATCTCCCTCTCTGTCTCTCTAGCTCATGGAAGAAGTAAGTGAATACACTATCGTTAAAAAGAGGGAAAAAAGAAAAAGAGAAGAAAGGAGAAAAGAAAGAAAGCAGAAAGAAAAAGAAAGAGAAAGAGAGGATAACCAGAAATTGCTCCCTGAGAAAAGACTTTCCAGCGAAGACCTGAGCAAACCACAGGGCGTCCGAGGAAGCAGAGTGCAGGGTGGCGGCAGGAGAGTGCAGAGGTGTGGAGGTACAGCCCTGCCCAGTGTTCAGTCAGCACGGGCCCTGGGGCTGCACTGAGGCAGCCAGGGGCAAGGAGGACCAGGCGAGGTTAGGGCATTGCGGGCACTGGGGTTTCCCTTTGAGAGAAACGGCTGGAGGTTTTAGAGCAGAGGGTCGGCTTAGTCTGATTTGGGTACTGCAATGTCTGGGTGTCTGTGGAGAACGGACTGTGAAGGTAGGTGGGTGTACGTGGAAACAGAAAGGACCGTTCGGGAACCAGAGATG
>NW_006186111.1:0-510 GCF_000334495.1 Tupaia belangeri chinensis | reverse complement strand
ACCTTTCTATCCCCTCCCCTCAGTCTCTGGTAACCACCATTCCACTTCTTCTATGACCATTTCAGATTCATTCTGTAAGTGGCGTCATATAATATTTAGACCTCCTATGTCTGCTTATTTCACTGAGCATAACGTCCTCCAGATGCACCCATGTTGTCACAAATGGCAAGACTGTCTTCTTTATAAAGGCTGAATAATATTCCAGTGTATATGTGTGTGTGTGGGTCTGTGTGTGTGTATCTGTGTGTTTTCCTTATCCATTCATCTGGTGTTGGACATACAGGTTGCTTTCATATTTCTGCTATTGAAAATAATGCTGCCATGAACACAGAGCGCATATATCTGTTTGAGCTCCTGCTTTTCATTATTTTGGATATATATTATTTAGATCTGATATTGTTGGATCACCTGGTAGTTCTGATTTTAATTTTTTGAGAAACTTCACTACTTGTGTATATGAGGGAATTTCAAGAAGCTCATGGAAAAATGCAATTAAACTATGAGTTTATT
>NW_006186110.1:0-510 GCF_000334495.1 Tupaia belangeri chinensis | reverse complement strand
GCCCCCGAATCTATTTTTTTCAGGTATGAAATGGGAATGATAACTCCTACCTCCTAGAATCGTTGAAGAGTAGAAATCCCAGCTGGAATGCACACAGCAGGTTTCAAGCACAGGATAGGTACTTGATGAGTTGAAACTATTACGGCCACACACAGTAGGCCCTCAGGATTATTCCTCTTATTTAGAAATACCCGTATTGTAGCAGTCATGACAGCACTCTGTAATTATTTATTTACTTGACTGCCTTTCTCCCTAGAGCAATGTTATATATGATTATTTTCGCCCCTAAGGAGAATTTTTAGGCAGTTTTTGCCTAACTGCACTCCTACTGTAACATTTTAATCGCATAAATATACCACGATTTTACACACCATGCATGTACCTGTGCTTTTACATGAAACAAGTGAGATGTTTTTTGCCCCTTCCCCAAGGCAAATTGTCACTCTTTTGGGGGCAATATCACTCCCAGTTAGAATGCTGTTCTGGAATGGGACAGCATTTTTTTTTTTT
>NW_006186109.1:0-510 GCF_000334495.1 Tupaia belangeri chinensis | reverse complement strand
AAAAAATGAGTCAGTTTTGCAAAATGGAAAGAGTTCTGCAGCTAGATGGTGGGTAACGGTATGATAGTGTGGATGCATTTAATGCCACTTAACTGCACACTTCCAGTTGGTAGAAATGGTAAATTTTGTTATACGTATTTTGCCACAGTTAAAAGTAAAATAAAGGAGGTGATTATAATTGGGGTGTCCAGTGAAACTTGAATTGTTCTGTTGTGAGGCGGGAGGGGCCAGACGGTGGCTCAGTAGAAATGCCACTGACTCATGTGGGTTTATGCCCTTTCCTCTAGACACCTGGTACATGTGAGTCCATGGCCCAGACTGGCTAACTCTGGGGATGGATCGCAGAGTGGGGACCATGCTGGTGGTCCTCTCTCTCTCTCTTGCAAGCCAACTGAACTGAAGCTCTAAATGTATACCATGTCCAGTGAGACAAAAGTTACAGAAAGGTTTGCAAACTGTAACATGAGTATAAAAAATAAAGCATGCAGGGAACCAGCAGTTAGCGTAATG
>NW_006186108.1:0-510 GCF_000334495.1 Tupaia belangeri chinensis | reverse complement strand
TATACCTGCTTCTTGTGGTTATGAGGTCTGGGCTAGCTGAACATAGCAGAGATAAAGAGATCACTTATTGATCAGCCATGGTGCAGTGGCATCAGTGTGCCACCTTATGATGCTAGAGCCATACGAAAGATCAGGTTCCTGGATTAACTTGCACATGCCAGGTGCCTGTGTGCCCAGGATCTTGGCTGACTGGAAAGGTTGGGTAGAAGATCATGGCATGAGACCCTATGGAGACTGCCCCCCTTTCAGATATGCATGATGTGACTACTGAACAACAATGATTTCTTGGAAAATCTGTTTTATGACCAAGAAACAGAAAAGCACAGTGTTTATGAGCTCTTGATTCTGTGTCATAAAGAATTGGGTTCTGAGGTAGCCACAGTGGTACAGTAGTAACACAGGTTCCATGATTTTCGACCCACATGGGAAGGTTCAAGTCCCAAGGTCTCCCATACATGCCAGGTGTGTGCATACATCTGTGATCTGGGCTGGCTGAGGCTCGGGGTGGAT
>NW_006186107.1:0-510 GCF_000334495.1 Tupaia belangeri chinensis | reverse complement strand
TTTTTTTAACCTTTCTGAACCTCAATTTTCTTTCTGCCTAAAATAAGGATTCAATACTAAGCTAATAGGGTTGTCTGAAGTTTAAACATGCTCATTAGTATTTTAAGCTTTAGTAACACTCAACTGAGTAAACAGTATACATGTTACCTATCCTTATTATTCCAGGAATGTGTTAATACATGCGTTTCTGGATGTTTATCTAGGATTTTTATGCATATCACATTTCAGGATATATATGGGCTGAAATGTGGGTTTGGTTGACTCAGAAACCCATACCAATGGAAAGACAGCATCAACCTCACCTGGTATGCACCTTAAAATGTTTATCCCAGGACCTTAACACAGACCTCTAAGATACAATCTCTGATTACAGAATCAAGGCAACCACTATTTATTAAAGTAAACTTTCCAGGATCAAGGCACATGCAAGCATACCTGCCATGTTTAGGATGACCCAAGGTCTGAACCTAGGACTCCCATGTGGTTCCAATAATACCCTATTGCCTGTGT
>NW_006186106.1:0-510 GCF_000334495.1 Tupaia belangeri chinensis | reverse complement strand
CATAGTGTCATATTATGGAAGGCATGCTATATTACACAAGTGTGCTTAGCAATTCTTGGGAGTAAGACAAGGTGGAAAGGGAGGTGGAGGCGATATAAATGAAGCAAGCTTGGCCATGTCTCAGTGGGGTAATGGATGCATGGAGTTTGTTGTTCTCTCTGCTTTTGTAAATGATTGAAGATTTTTTTTATAATAAGAATTGTTTTTGTTTGTTTAGTATTGACACCAGACTTTTCTTAGACCAGGGACTGTGCATTAGCACTTTGAAAATAACTATCCTAGCAAAGGTGCTACTTGGAATTGAACAGGTTACATTCTGTCCAAAAGACCTACATGTAGGGACTGACTGGCTGCAACCTCTGGGAGAAGGGAGTGGCTTTTCCTAACTTGTACAAAGGGGCAATTTGGGCTTCTTGGGGCCCTGGCACCCAGTGATTCTGGCATGTAGTCAGGGCTGAGGATCGTTGCATTATGATTTACAAATGTTATCTGAACCAAGGATTAAAACAA
>NW_006186105.1:0-510 GCF_000334495.1 Tupaia belangeri chinensis | reverse complement strand
TGGAAATAACAATCACATTATAGCTGAAAATCCTTCTTACTGTTAGTGCAATTTTACTATCTTCTTATCTTTTATTTTGCTTATCTTTTCCAGACTGAATACATACCAACAAGAGTTTTGTCTTACTTTCCTAAGACACAAGTAAACAATTTTATAGGAAAAAGAAAATCTGAATTTATTGGTTCCACTTATGCAGATGGCAGTTGATAGTGTTTCACATGAAATGTGCCTTTAGAAATGATCTCCATACGGGTCATTAAAATAAATTGTTTTCACCTTTAAGAATTAGACTCCAACCTCCTTTGTGTGATATTTTAGGAAGCTATTAGTAGGTACAATCCAGGTTCTCAGTACAGAACATTACATTGACCTCTTTGACCCAGTGAAGGGTGTGCCACTGAAGGTTTTGCAGGAAGAATGTGTAATTAGGAATAGTTAACACAATGGGTTTCTATACCAAGTGAACCTTGAAATGCCCTGAATAGTTTTGTTTTTGTTTTTGTTTTTTAA
>NW_006186104.1:0-510 GCF_000334495.1 Tupaia belangeri chinensis | reverse complement strand
AAAAAAACCTTTCCTTAGAAGCAGTTTTACAGACCCTAATCAACTCTACCGGAAAAAGTAGACACTATGTCCCAGAACTGAAAGCTCTAGATCAAAATAGATAAGGGAAGCTATGTCACAGACCGAACCATAAATACAGTAATGAGGTGGCCATAAATATGGACTCAAAGGGGAAAGGAAATTAAAAGATTCTGAGTATGCTGGATGGAGAACTAAAGTTCCTGCAATAAGACCTTTTATTAGGAATGTCTATAACATAAATTTTGAAAATTGGCAAAAGGAAGCAATGTTGCAAATGTCACTTTGGGAAAAGAAGTGAAAAAAGATACCCTTCCCCCCACACATATACACCCACTACAGGTAGTAATTGTATCATGAAAAAATTGACTTCTTGATGGGAAATCGAGTTTTCATTTAAGTGGCTCTGGTCATCTGGCACAGACTGGCTTTTTGGCAAGCTAAAACCCAATACTTCCTTGATAAACTGCCTTTGCTCAGATAAAACTGTGT
>NW_006186103.1:0-510 GCF_000334495.1 Tupaia belangeri chinensis | reverse complement strand
TTATGTACTGGAAGCTTGGTCCCCAGTATAATGTCAAAAACCTCGGAAGGTGGGTGTGGGTGCCTAGTGGGCAGTATTTGGATCATGGAGACACCGTGCTCATGAACAGATTAATGTTGTCTCTCAAGAGGGAGCTACCTTTTTCTCTCAGTGGAAGAGGTTATTCCTCACAAGAGCAGGTTGTTATAAAAGGAAGATGGTTGCTCAAAGGTCTCTGTCTCTCTCTTTGTATATGTGCACTGACCTTTCTGCTTCTGTCACCCATGTTGTAACATAGGACCAGAGACTGGCCAGATGCTGACCCCATGCTCTCAGACTGTCCAGCCACCAGAATCATGAACCAATGAAACCTCTACTCTTTATAAATCATTCAATCTCAGGTATTTTTGTTTAGCAACATAATAAAGGACTAGAACATGAATCAAATGTGGTCTACATTTCTAACCACAGGAAAGTTAAGGAGTTGCTATTAAAAAAAGGCATCTCGGGACCAGCAGTTAGCGTAATGGC
>NW_006186102.1:0-510 GCF_000334495.1 Tupaia belangeri chinensis | reverse complement strand
ACGGAGTGGCATGCCGAGTGGCCCTGGAGGCCTGCTGTGGGTGTTCAGTGGGAGGACATGGCTCTGCTCACCTGGTCTGGCAGGAGCTCTCCAGCGGTGCCATATAAAGGCTCCAGAGACCCAGGGCAGCAGGCATAGTGAACAGCACGGCCAGCCAGCAGCAGGACACGATGAGAGACATGAACAGGCCAAAGTCGTGGACGGCCGGGATCTGGCAATGGAGAGGGAGGGGCTGGTCAGGCCTGGAGCTCGGGAGCTTGGGTGCTCCTGCGGCCAGAGACACTCAGGACCCCAGACCACCCTAGCCTCAGGCAGAAAGTGGAGGCCCGGACTGCTGGAAGCCAGTCACTGGTCTGAGGGGGCACAAGAGTAGAGGAAGGATCTTTATCTTCACTGTGAGAGTGGAGGCTCTCGTCCACCTGGCACAGAGCAAGTGCCTGGTAACCGTCCCTGTGTGATGGAATAGGGGCCAGGGGAAGGTGTGCCCTGTTAGATCAGGCCATTTGTTAG
>NW_006186101.1:0-510 GCF_000334495.1 Tupaia belangeri chinensis | reverse complement strand
CCCCCTCAGATGCTGCACTCAGAAGACACAGCTGTACCAGGCCCCTGCCATGCTGCCCACCCAGAGCCACCCAGGCAGGATGAGCTCAGGGGCGTGGCAGGAGGCCGCGTAGGCAGGGGTGCTCTGTGTCTGCACAGGGGGCGTTGAGCACAGGCAGGCCAGACGCCCCGACTCCTGAGCCAGCGGCTCTCTCACTGCTGCTGCCAGGGGGAGCTGGAAGACTCGCCGTCCACCTCCAGAACCTGCCCCCAGGACCCCACCTCCCCCAGCTCTAAGGCATGCTCTCAGTACAGTCCCAAGTTTCTCCCAGCAGCAGGGAAGCTGGAAGCTGAGCGGAGCAGCCCATGGGACTGGGAGCAGGTGCAGGCTCCGATGCCCAGAGCAGCCATCCTCACTGTTTCTCCTCTGCCTCAGCACTGAGAAGAATCCCATGGAGCCTTGCAGCCCGCTGCTCCTTTCTAGACAGACAGGTGGAACAAGGATTCCAGCAGGGCCGGCACCCCCAGCTGT
>NW_006186100.1:0-510 GCF_000334495.1 Tupaia belangeri chinensis | reverse complement strand
AAATAAATAACAGCCCATATCTCAGTATAGGTATCTGAGAGGGTAGGATGGGCCCTAATCACAAACAATTGTTACTTAATCATCTTGTGGCTTCCTTAAAGACTCACACAAAAGGTGTATCTTTATCTCTCCTGACTGAGAAATTGTCCTGTGCTAAACTGTTCCCCAGGGAGCATGGTCTAAAACATTTATAGACTACTGTTTTAGTCTGCTGCCAAAAGCAATGAATAACAGTTGGGGCAAATAATAGACTAACCAAAAAATTAGGGAGGAAAGGCTGGGGAATGCCATGCTGTGGGTAATAAGAGCTTGGAAAAACTACTATATTTTCTGGGGACCATAGAAGAACATTTCCCTGCTCAGAGCTGTGCACATGCTCAAGAAAGACCCAATCAATGACTAAGTTTATTTCTGGAAGCCATCAGGCTGTGCACCACCAAGAGGGGAAGATAAAGGCAGAGTAGAAAACTGCCAGGCTGAGTGTTAATGCTACCTCACTGTTCACATAGG
>NW_006186099.1:0-510 GCF_000334495.1 Tupaia belangeri chinensis | reverse complement strand
AAAAGGAAAGCTGAATTGTTTTTGAGAAGAGAAAGTGAATTAAGTTTTGGGGTGATAAAGGTTTGACTGGAGGAAAAACATGAGGAGGAAGATTCCTGGATACTTCTGGATGGTGGCACTAGGTCCTCTGTATCATTTTCTCCCAAATGCATGGCTTTCCCCCAATGCAGATGACCCTCCAACCCCGCTCTAGGTATCAGTTATTAGAAGGGTCACCTGGAGTTCAGAAATGGAAAAGAATGCGTGATTTCCTCAACTACAAAACAAAACATCTCAGTTATTTCTCTCTGACTCTCCTAAGACCTGTTCTGATTTTGAGATGTGAGCCTTCCTAACTACACTGGAGTTGTGATTGCTCCGCTCCCTGCCAGACCCTGCTTGACCCATCCGTCCCCATGACACTGTCACAATGGCGACAGGACTGTACCACCCAGACTCACAGATTAGACGCGGCTGAGCACCCAGCAGCAGCCGAGCAGCCACAATGTGATGGGTGAAAAAAGCACACAA
>NW_006186098.1:0-510 GCF_000334495.1 Tupaia belangeri chinensis | reverse complement strand
ACCACCACACCACCTGCTGGCCCCTGGGACTCCTGTTTCAATGTAGCACCATCCAACAGGACTTTCTGGCTTACGGAAATGTTCTGCTTTGGTGTTGTCCAGTGCCACTAGCCACAGATAGCTACTGAGCATTTGCAAGGTGGCTATTACAATCAAGGAACTAAACTTTACATTTGATTTAATTAATTTGCATTTAAATGTAACAGCAACATGTGGTTAGTGGCTACTGCATTGAACAGGACACTTCTAGTGAATTAATCAGATGACAAACAAGTAAATAAATAAGTGAAAATGTTCGTGCTTGGATAAGAGCCATAGGAAACAAGAGTAGACTGGGGGAGAAGTTGGGTATTTTCAAGTATAGTGGGTCAAGAAATGTCTCTTTCAAAAGGTGACATCAGAATAGAGACCTAGACGACAAATATACCAACCCATGCCAAAATGTAGGGTAGAGGATTCTAGGTAGAGTGCACTGCAAGGGCGAAAGCCCTAAGGTGGGAGCGAATGCAG
>NW_006186097.1:0-510 GCF_000334495.1 Tupaia belangeri chinensis | reverse complement strand
TGTGTGTGTGTGTATCTGTGTGTGAGAGTGTTAGTATTACATGGATATTTCTAAAGTATGGGACACAACAAAAGGCCTAGATTCTTTGGGAGGGATATGTGAAAAGGCAAGGACCCTGTCATTAATGCCCTGTTTTGAAGAAGTGCGTGGTGGGTCTTTTAATTGTGCTTTGTTTGTGTTTACCATGCCAGGGTGACTGGCCTGAACCATCACTTTTATCTTTACATTTCCAAAGAAGTACAACAATTCAAAGGAGTACCCTGTACTGTGTCCTTAACTAGCAACAAGGAAGTTCCCTCCTCTGAGGCATCCAGCTGTTCCATGCTCTTTGACTTTCTGTGCTTTCTATTATCCTTCAAGGCTATGAAAAATGTATATTTGAATTTAAATCTGATTACCCAGTACAAATGCTAACAGGGCCCACCTGTGGTGGTGTGCTGGTGTGGTGGTAGCACAACACTATGCAATGCTGGAAGCCATGTGGAAGATAGGGTTCAGTGCTTGGGTGTA
>NW_006186096.1:0-510 GCF_000334495.1 Tupaia belangeri chinensis | reverse complement strand
CATGATTTTCAAGCTGCTGGGTCAGGGACTGAATCACAGTTGGCTTGAAAATCACACCAGGTGCCTGTGAGTGCCCATCTCCACTAGGGGGTGTTGCTCGCCCGCCCAATCTCCCTTTCTCTCCCCTCTCTCTTGTTCTCTCCCCCTCCCCCTACGAGCCCTGTAGCAAAATTCAAAGGCAGCAGCAAGCACATCTGCACGGTCTCCTCTCCTCTGCCAGGAGATCCTCGTGCTAGAACCTTCAAAGGAAGGTTCTCCAAGTCTGTGTAGGACACTGGGCGCCGCAGCCCATGGGAGCCACCGAGGGCCCGAGCCCAGGGCAGGCCAGGAGCGAGGCGCGAGGAGCCGTGCCGGCTGCACCCTTACCGTTTGTACAGCAGCAGCTCCTGCTGCCTCCGAAGGCTGGCGGCCACGTCCCACTCCCTCGCCAGAGCCTGGAGCCGCCTGCGGAAAATGCTGAAGACGAAGTGGCCCTGCCCCAGCTCTAGGTCCACGGCCATCTCCTGGAAC
>NW_006186095.1:0-510 GCF_000334495.1 Tupaia belangeri chinensis | reverse complement strand
AATAAATAAATAAATAAATAAATTACTATTAGATATTCTATTCAAGTATATACTAAGAAAGAGACAAAGCCTAGAAAAAATAAGCTGGCCCCCCATTCAGGGCCACGGTGGCACGTACCTCAAGAAATAGCTCGTTTTCTGGGCCTCTGGCACCCAGCCATGTAGGACCAGACACTCCTCACCCCAGTGTCCCGGAGTGTAGAAATGCTGATTTCTGCAAAACATCCTCCAAGAAATGGATTACCTCACACAGAGGAATGTAACTGTCCGCCGAACAGGGACATAGGCTTATGTGACACATTCACACTGGACACACACGTCCCGGAAATGACATTCCCAGAAGAGCTGAAGGAACGCAGGCTCAATGGCGGACAGGGGTAATTGTAAGCTTTGAGTATTTGGTGTCGTCAGGTCCAATGGCCCTCTAGGTTTATCTCCTAAGAAGGAAGGAAGCACCGTAACTCACCGGAACTCACCATGAACACCTGGGACGTTCAGCTCGCAAGAGAA
>NW_006186094.1:0-510 GCF_000334495.1 Tupaia belangeri chinensis | reverse complement strand
GAAAGAATTAGACATATATGATAAGCATCCACCATTCCAGAGCATGAAGGTCCATCATGTTTCCCTTTCCCTTCTCATATCAGTATACAAATCACTTACCAAATCATTCCACTGAAGGCCCCCAAAGAATTGAATTATATTCTCATTACTAACAAGAGGCATAACACTAATACATCCATTGTGCCACTTTCCATTGTATGAAAAACTTGCTTTGTGTCTAAGTGCCTGCATGTTCAGGGTGACCATCATCCTGGACACTAATTTCCATCAAGAGCATCTCCATCCTATGAAAAGAAATACCATCTATGTTTCTGTCCTTTATGGACACGCTATATTAACTCTTATCTCTCACAACAACCTCTGATAGGACTATTATCCCTATTACAAATAAGGAAACTGAGACTTAAACAAACAGAGTGACTGATGCAGGATCACACAGGTTTAAGAATAGAGCTTGGTCTCAGAACCACATCTGTCTGATTCCAAAGAGCTCTTACCTATTCTTCTTGA
>NW_006186093.1:0-510 GCF_000334495.1 Tupaia belangeri chinensis | reverse complement strand
CAAAAGATTGTGGGAGAAAAAACAATCCGGTTAGTAGAACCAGAGCCCTGGAGAATGATTCTGGAGTAGAAGGTGGATATTGGGCAGAAATGGAAACGATCCATCGCTTGTTCTTGTTAGTTCAATGATCATTGCTTAGTCTCTTCTCTATTTTTCCCGCTAGTTTATTACTCCCTGGCTGACTTCTAAATTCTGTTTCTGAGAGAAGAGAATTGAGTTGGCAGTCAAATGTTCCTGTAGAACCCTGAACTTCATTCTCCTGACACTAATCATTTTCTTGTGCTAGAGGGCAAACTAGAGAATGAGGATAAAGACCATGTCTGTCTTGGTTACTATATTATTTCTGCTCCTAGGAATTTTGTGTCCAATCTGTATTTATCCTATAGAGGAAGATCAAAAAATATATCTTGAATGAATGACAACTAGACAACTACTTGAATGTGTGTGTTCACATACATACATGCACACACATATGCATGAGTGTGTGTATTTAGCAGTGGTCATTCCATT
>NW_006186092.1:0-510 GCF_000334495.1 Tupaia belangeri chinensis | reverse complement strand
ACAGTTCGATGAATTTTGACAGCTATGACTATCCATGTAGCTACCTCCATAATCAAGATAAATGACATTTTCATCACCCCCAAACGCCTCCCTAAGAGTTTCAGTTGTTGTGTACCATTTTACCTCCTATCAGCAACGTGTAGGAGTTTCTGTTGTTTTACAGCCTGTCAGCATGCGGTGGCTTCAGTCTTTCCACACTTCACTATTCTCATAGTTACGTAGTAAAATCTCACGGTGGTTTTAGTTTGCAGTTCTCTGGTGACTGATAATATGGAGCGTCGTTTCATTTTCTTATTGGCCATTTGTACATTTATTTACTTTTTCAGAGGCACGGTCTTGCTATAGTGCCCAGACTAACCTTAAACTCACGTGCCTCCTGCCTCAACCTCGGTATACCTTCTTTTGTAAATTTTCTCTTCAAATATTTTAAAAATACAAACTCAGTAGTGATCAAAAATGCAGACTTTTCAGGGCCGGCAGGTGATTAAGACACTGGATTCCCACATGTCC
>NW_006186091.1:0-510 GCF_000334495.1 Tupaia belangeri chinensis | reverse complement strand
CTGGGACTCAAACTCTGGTCAGACATGTGGGAGTCGAGTGCCTTTAAGCACCACACTGCCTGCCAGCCCCACTATTGTAATTCTTAAGTGCTATCTCTCTACTTTGAAGGTGCTGAGTATTACTTTTTTCCAAAAATATCCTCTTGGTTCTGTAATGTTGACAGCCACTTTCACAGAAGAGGTCAGTAAAATTGAACCCTTCTTGTTTCTGTATTTTTAACTCATTAAACTTTTTTTTATTATTCATTTCCTCTGTGAATGAGAGAAACAGAGACAAAGAGGGAGGGAGACTGCATCCCCCTCCCCCACCCCCGAATCTTGATGCCATGATCCACCCCAGCTCCAGTCACACATGGGCCCAGCATACTCAGGGCCGTCTCTTGACACAAACCTGGGACCCTCCATGTGGGTCAGCCTTGAAGAGACTTGCTTTTTGCCATCGCCTCACTCTCTGGTCCTACTAACTCATTGTTAAAGTTTATAACTCTTTGGGGCCATTGCCATGAGATA
>NW_006186090.1:0-510 GCF_000334495.1 Tupaia belangeri chinensis | reverse complement strand
TAGCCACTACGCCAACTGCTGGTTCCCGAGAGGACTTTCTTATCACGCCAAATGAAACTGGCCTAGTTGGGAAACTAGGCTGTGATCACTCTTGATTTCTGGGAAGATCAGATAATAATTTTAGAACTGTAACATGTGACTCCATTTTTTAAAAAACATATTTTAAAAGTTAATTTATTTCTTTCATGAGCAAAAGAGCCAGAAAGAGAGAGATCAACAGCACCCCCAGCAGCACCCCGACACGATACTCCACCTAACCTTCCGCAGCCCCAGGTCACGGGCATGCACATGCCCAGAGCACCAAGGGCAGTCTGCGACACCAGTTCAGAACCCTCTCGTGAGTCAGCTCACGGAGTGGGTTTTTACCACTGTGTCACCATCCAGCCCTTCCGGTTTGGTTTTGAGTCTGGTCCACGTGAGGTCCAGTGCAACAGTTCAGTCCAAACAATTGTCTCCTATGTTTTATTTGAAACATCTCTAAGGGTCCAGCAGGTGGCATAGTGGTTAAAG
>NW_006186089.1:0-509 GCF_000334495.1 Tupaia belangeri chinensis | reverse complement strand
GACCCTGCGACACCTCCGCCCTGCCCGGGTGAGCCGGCTGTGGTCTCTGCCCAGAGCCGTCCAAGGCTCCAGAGCAGCCCCAGCAGCCGAGCCTGGAGGGAAGAGGCAGCTTGACCCAGAGGCAGCCTTTGCAGCCTGGATATCTGGTGCTGGGCTTCGAACAAACAAAGCTTCTCTTTTGGTTGCTCCCTGGAGGACCCTGGAGAGAGGCCCAACAGGAGGTTGCCTGGGGGTGAGGTCTGGGGAGTGTGACCTGCGTCCACACTGGCCCAGCTGCCCCAGCCCCATCTTACACTGCAGAAAGAGGAGCGAGATGAGCACTGAGAGGGGGGTGGTAGGTCAGACAGAGACAGAGACCACGAGCAAGATTCATGAGGTAGAGAAAGAGAGACCAGGGCAGAGGGAGAAACCCAAGGTCATAGACCCTCGGGCAGGCAAGCAAAGTGAGAACCAAGACCCTGAGAGACGGCGTCCGTCAGTGAGGCGGAGTTTACGGAGCTGCCCCAGGG
>NW_006186088.1:0-509 GCF_000334495.1 Tupaia belangeri chinensis | reverse complement strand
GGAGAGTGAAAGAGAAGGGATTATGGCATGGTCATACCTTCAGGGGTGATTTTGCACTCTCCCTTCCCCATCTCTCTCAGCCCGCACCCTAGAGCAAAACCTAAAGAGAGAGAGACAGAGAGAATTGGCAAATGAGAAAAGTTCATTACAACGGCCATATTACTGGACCAAAAATGTATAGAAACATATGTAGCATTTATTATCTGATATTAATATCTAATGGTAAATATGATTGACTGAGAACCAGGGGAAAAGAAGCCATCACCTCAAACATACATGGAGAATGTGGCAGGAGAAATTAAAGCTGTTCTCTTTAATAGAGTCAGAGTTTTCAAACAAAGGAAATGTAAAGGAGGATACATGAGTATGTGGATATTTGTTTTGTTTAATTTTCTTAATACAAACTTACATACTACTATATTGAGGTGTGTTTTTAAATACATTTTTGTTAAAATATTTAATAATTAAAATCGATCCCCAGAGAAGGGATTGAGGCATGGCCATCCCCC
>NW_006186087.1:0-509 GCF_000334495.1 Tupaia belangeri chinensis | reverse complement strand
CCAAAAAACAAAAAACTCTTTTAAAAGAAACGGGAGGGAGCTCCCAAGACCTCCGAATGGGGCAGGTATGTGGAAACCCCCGCTCTCCCCTTGTTTCCAAGGCTGACCGGCACCGTCACGTTTGGTGTGGGGACATGACACACGGTGTCCCTGTGCCAACTGCCCACTCGCCCCTTTCTCCTCCCAGATTATCTCTGGACAACACGGAGGCAGAGCTGCACTCGCTGGTCGCCAGGACGAGGGCCCTGAAGGAGAACACGCTGCGGGATGGCGAGCTCTGTCGGCAGATGGAGGACTTCCTACAGGTGCGTCTGCCCCGCCGGGCTCTCCCCGGGCACGTCTTCCGCAACTCCCCGAGGCCGGAGAAGTTGACCTGGGCATCTTGGGCTCCCCTTCGCTTCTCCCCAAAGTTAGTGAAAAGAAGTTTGTACTCCAGGGCCCGTCCTGGCCAAGGACGTGGCCTGGTCTCCACCGCAGGTGTGTGTCCAGGCCCTGGGCCTCCGGCTCCT
>NW_006186086.1:0-509 GCF_000334495.1 Tupaia belangeri chinensis | reverse complement strand
GTCCAGTGACATAACCATTACATCACCTGCTAACCTTGAAGGTGGAGTTTTATAACATTAAGATACATATTTAAAAGTCCAGAGAAATAACTCAAACCAAAATAATTGAGGTATATAGTTAATAAACTATTAATTGAATAATTTTCTTTAAAACCAATCTAGGGACTAGATGGTTGCCCAGCATTAAAAAATCCACACAACTCAAAAGAAGATAGGAAAAAGGAGAAAAAATAACAGATGAGTCAATTAGAATAAAATAGCAAGATTTAAATTCAATTAGATTATAATCACATTAAATATGACAGGTCTACGTATCCCAATTAAAAGACAGAGATTTGTCAGATTGTATCCAAATTCATGCTCTCTACAAGGAACCCACTTTAAATAACATTTAAAGGCTAAAATGACATTTAAGGAATAAATGCAAAAGGATAGAAAATGATATAGCATACTAATACTAAACAAATGAAAACTGTAGTTATTTACCCTAGAAAGTAGACTTTGGAAAA
>NW_006186085.1:0-509 GCF_000334495.1 Tupaia belangeri chinensis | reverse complement strand
GGTTAACAAGCCAAGAACAACCTATAATGAGGATGTACTGACTAAGGGTTCTGGGACTCGGCAATGTGTCTGAGAATTGCAACAGGGGGATGCCATAGCACCACTGCCTTGTCTATGCCTGGATCATAAAGGACACCTAGGTGGATGAAGTCAGTCTTGCCCTGAGCACCCTCCGTATTGAGTATCAGATTCCTGTTTTACAAGTTTTCTTGTCTTTTTCAGATGCTTCAAAAACCAAGATGATAGGAGAATCAGTCTCTGGAAAACAAAAATTCAGGCATCCTCATCCACAAATCACAATTATGTGAGACTTGGTAATGAAATGGATATACACACAAGGAAAAAAATCCTACTTAAGCGAAGGTAGTGACCATAGAACACAGTGTAACAAACAAGCATATAAAGGAGATGCGGATTCTTAAGAGCTGCGCAGTCCTTAACAGCCATCTACAGGCAATTGGTACCCAGTTTATACTTAGATGCCAAAGTTAACAGATTTAAAAGTCAAT
>NW_006186084.1:0-509 GCF_000334495.1 Tupaia belangeri chinensis | reverse complement strand
TAAATTTCCTTTTTTTTCTAAAGATCTCTGAAACTCAGTTCAGTTTTTTGGTTTTCAGCCTATTTTCAGACTAGGAAATTTGTATTGTCTCTCTTCAAGGTCATGTATTTGCTCTCACTTCCAGTTTATTATCAAGGCCAGCCGTCGAGTTTTGTTCTTTTTTAAAATTTCTGTTACACTTTTCAGCTTCATGCTTTCTACTGGATTTTTAAAAGTCACTTAATTTCAACATTGTGTCATCTCAGGATTCTGTTGATCATCGTCTTCTTTCTTGAGATTTTTCCTTTTCCTTAATATGATGAATGATTTTCAGTTGTTCTAGACTTTGGGGGTATTATAGTTTGAGACCCTGGATTTTTAAAAGAAATTACGTCTCTTATTTAGCAGATTTTGATTACGCTATGTAGGGTATAAATCCAAAGTCTACCTGGAGAGGGATAGTGTCTTGTTGGTCTAGGATTTTTAGTTGTACTTAGCAGAAGGAATAGGTAGAAACATTTTATCCTCAT
>NW_006186083.1:0-509 GCF_000334495.1 Tupaia belangeri chinensis | reverse complement strand
AAAAAAAAAGAAAAGAAAGGAAAATAAAGTCCTGCCTATGATCAGATGATTGGAAGCTAACCTTTCCAAAAAAGGAGAAATGGAATCCGTATCCTCAGACCCCATGACCAAGCAATGGGGACCAGGACCTTTCCCAGTAAATGTGGTAGCTGGATGATTAGGTTTTCTCATCCTGATTTTTTTTTCTTTTCAAGTTTGATTTTCCCTTTGTCTCCTAGGTTGATAGTCCCAAGCCAAGGGTTACACTTCTCAATCTGTGCTTCTCCTCTTCCAGCCCTGTTTACACAACACGTCAATCCCATTGCCCCATTCTGCTGTACATGTCCTGAGTGAGTGGACGCCAACCACTGTCTCTGCGTGATGGAGTTGGATCTTGGATAAAAGGGGATGGGGCTGCAGAAATAGGTATGAGGATTCTGATGCTGGTGCGGTGAGGTCCTGGGGTCAGGTGCATTGTGGGACACCAAGCTCTTTCTCCAATAGGGTGTTGTGTGTGAAGATGGAGAAAA
>NW_006186082.1:0-509 GCF_000334495.1 Tupaia belangeri chinensis | reverse complement strand
AAAATATTCCAATCACGGAAAGCTAATTAAACTTTTACAGGTTGTAAAGAATGAGTATAAGTTCAAGTTACCTCCGTAATGGGGCTTTATATTAAGGGTACATGTATAAGTACATGCAGCAGGAAACCGTTCAGAAATTTAATAGACAAAGTCCCAGAAAGTTAAAATTTTTATATTCACCAAACTGAGTGAGCAAACACCATCCTTTGTAAAGTCAGGCATATTGAAATTCTGTGATTTACACAAGGCGAAACAATTGACTTCAGAGATGACTATTTGGGCCATGACACTCCCAGTTCACTTCCATTTCTTGCAACAGTACATTTATTTGCTTTGGACTCAGTATCCCATGAGGATGGCAACAAAGCTCATGAAGAGTCGGTGTGGTAGAGTGAAAGAAAAGATCAAGGCTGTCAGTTAGAAGGTAGAGCTCAGTTGAAATCATCCTTCTATCAAATAACTGGTCTTTGCCCACATCTCTTCTCCCCTTTTAAAATCTAACCTATTCT
>NW_006186081.1:0-509 GCF_000334495.1 Tupaia belangeri chinensis | reverse complement strand
CCTGCTGCTGCAACAGCTGCGGCGAATTCATTCAAACTGAAACATCTTTCCTTTGTCAGCTGTAAGGAGTCGGGGCCACAGGCCCCAGTCTGGTCTGCTGGCCATGTTCCCAAGGGCACAGCGGGCACAAGCCAGAAGGATGTGACCCAGTCCCATGCAGCGGGTGACTGCCAACGGGCACGGCTGCCCCTCCCGGCTCGACCAACCGGGTTCTCTGGGATTGGTAGCTGACCGTCCTGCTGGCACACACGGTGACCAATGGGTCAATTCCAATGAAAGCATACGAAGGGCCAGCCTGCGGCCTGGTGTGTACGGCAGCTAGACCCCACAGGGCCGACCCCTTGGTTCAAGTCTGGGACTGGATGGCTTGGGAAACACACTGGGTGTGAGTGCGTGCCAGGACCCTGAGGGGAGGAGAAGAGTGACGATGTGGCCATGCCCCACAGGGAGTGCTTTCTTGCTCTCTTCCTGTCTCTGGGAGCACATGTGCCCTCTAGCAAATTAAAAAA
>NW_006186080.1:0-509 GCF_000334495.1 Tupaia belangeri chinensis | reverse complement strand
ATTAAATAAATAAATAAATATTTTTTAAGAATTGTAATTATGTGTAAGAGTACTTCAAGTTTGACGATGAAAACACTGCATGGTATTTATAGCGTACTTTAAGATTTCACTTAAGAGCAGAGACTAAACGTTCAGGTAGATATTTGCAGACATTGTTTAGAACAGGACAGCATCAATAAAACACTTAAAAGATGGCAGGGAGAGTTTTTACTAATGGGCCATAAAAATAGGTAAAGAGCAAGGAGCTGCAGGTCTGTCTGACCAATTTATGTCACAAAATAGCATTTATCCTTCTGAAATACGGTGTAGTGATGCCTGAACAAATTGCCTTGTTTCAGGACTCAGCTGTTTTGGGTAATTGTGGTTTATACAGCCAATCTGATTGACCAAGAAGGTTTATTTACCCTTCTATCATTAGTACTAGTACCCACTTTTGCTTTCACAAGTGTTCGGAATTAGACAGCATATGGTTTCCTATGCAAAGGTGCCGTGATGCAATATGCATTTTT
>NW_006186079.1:0-509 GCF_000334495.1 Tupaia belangeri chinensis | reverse complement strand
AAAAAAAAAAAAGATTAGCAAGAATTAGAGAAAATTTTTAAAATGTTGGCATCAAACTGAGATTTTTCTACTTGACCCAAACAGAAGTATTAAAAGAAAGTTGAAAGAACTTTGTATGATTTGGTATCTTTAACAGCATGTCTGTTTCTAACCTAAAATGTGTTGGTACTTCATAGGTCCTACACTTCAGAATACTATAATATCTAATGAGGCTGACAGGATATTTCCTAATTTTCAGATAAAAATAGTTATTAGAATAATGCCAGTCACCACATGTCAAGTGATGTTCTAGCAATAGAAACGCAGAGAAAGTAAGCAAAATTGTCTAAAATTGCACAATGGGTAAATGAGAAAATCTGTAAGTCCAGATTGTTAGAAACCAAAGCTTTTCTCTCTACAAGTCTTTGACAACACAAGTTTATAATTCCACTTGAGAAGAAAGGGAAGATGGAGTTACTGAAGCTTCAAAGAGGAGGTATCTTTTCTTCTGTGCCTTTTTTTTTTTTTTT
>NW_006186078.1:0-509 GCF_000334495.1 Tupaia belangeri chinensis | reverse complement strand
CCTATAACAAAAACCTCTCAAAAATAATAATTATTATTATTATTTCTGTTACTCTTCTGCAAAGGTGGGGATAAGCCTGCAGACTGAGAAAGGATAATAATAGGTCCTCGCCAGGGGTGAGAAATATTCCAGATTTTGATCAAGATGAGAGTGGCACTATAAAAATTCATTAAGCTATACTTGTAAGATGACACTTTATCTAAATTATATCTTGATTTTTTTAAATTTGGAAACATGAGACATAAAACTGATCCCATCATGTCCATAGTTGATCTCAATGAGTTGTTTAAAGAAGCACTGGAACGTATTTTCAAGAAAGAAAACACTGTGTTAGAAATTTGCAACATGATAACCTTTGATTTCCCACAGCACCGTTGAGAAAACAACTCAATTTACTTGATCAAAGGCATGCACAGATGTTTCATTATTGAACTGATATGTCTTTTTGCCATAATAATCAATTTGGATGTTTGCTCTTTTATTATTTGGAATGTGTGGCTTTTAGTCTC
>NW_006186077.1:0-509 GCF_000334495.1 Tupaia belangeri chinensis | reverse complement strand
AAAAGAAAAGAAAGAAAGAGAGAGAGAGAGATGGGGAAATGCAGTGAACTGGCCTATACTGATATTAAACGACCTCGTCAATCCCTCATCTCAGTTACCCTCGCTAAGAAATGTAACCTCTCTGTACAGTACACACATGCCAGCCTGACCCCACTGGTTGCTGAGAGCCTGTCTATGCAGTGACTGTAGCCTTGTTCTCATTACCTGTGAGAGGCTAATGATCCATGCTCTATTTTCTACTGACATGGAGATACTCAGGAGATTCCTTTCCCTCCACAAACTCCAGTTTTACATTAAGCCAATTGTTTTGAAAATTTTCAAATATGGTATGGTTTTGCATTCAAAGTATAAGTTTGATTTTGGAAACACCCCATTCACTTGGAGGCAAAGCTGACGAGTAGGGTCAGTGATTAAGAAGAGGATTTAATGGGTAAAGGAGTTTTAGTCATAAGCAAGGTGCGTTTCTCCAAAGTCATCTTAATTTTTTTTTTCTTTTTCTTTTTTTGGAG
>NW_006186076.1:0-509 GCF_000334495.1 Tupaia belangeri chinensis | reverse complement strand
GTGCCTTAATCACAATGCCACCTGCTGCCCCTTGCATGCTCATCTTTTAAGTGAAATAGAAATTAATCATTCATAGATGTATCCAGAGACCATTGCAACCCTCTACCATCAGTCCATCACTTTCTGCCCCTTGATGCACCTAGACAACAGATCTTAGAATCTAACGTTTGGACATAGGCAGATTTTCCAATCAGAGTTTGAATTTCTGCTGGAAATTTTACAAGTGCTTTCAAACTAGCATTGATTATTATTTTACTCTAATATTTAGTCCTTTTTTTATGTTTTGACTCATGAGTTTATATAAAGTTTGCTCAATTTATCAACTTCATTTGTTAAGTATTTATTTCATTCTATTGCTTATCACATTCTAGATAAAAGGAACTAAATCACTTGCATTCATGACCGAGTGAACATGCACCTTAGCAAAAACCTCAAGTCTTTCCTAGAGGTTTTTGACTTAGGGCACATGTACTCACTGATGAGAGAGACAGAGGCAGTGAGAGGGAAAG
>NW_006186075.1:0-509 GCF_000334495.1 Tupaia belangeri chinensis | reverse complement strand
AGCGATGTAACTGCTACGCCATCTGCTGGCCGCTGTGGTGTTTTGTTACAGCAGCGTTCGTGAACTAAGACACCGAGTAAGTACAGCTCTAAATAACCAGGTAACCATTCACGCCATCTCACTGAAAAAACTGAACGCTGCATTACAGGGTCCATGTTCTAACAAGGACAGAAGTCAACCAGGGCTTCGACTGACCCTGTTTAATCTTTTTTTTTCTTACAGCCTCACTTCCCTGGCTGTGGTTTCAAAACCAGAGTCACTCTCTACTCCCCTGCCAAGGCAGAATCTGGGAAAAGCAAGCAAAAGGCTGTACTCTTACTAATCCGCCCTTGTCTCCTGGTGTTTGGCCTTAAACCGTAACTGGAGACTCGGAAATGGCTGAGGCCCGTGACCTCTCCTTAGCTTTTTGACTCTTAGAATGGTCTCAGCGGGACAGTTCCTCCTGTCCTCTTTCATGTCTCAGAATATGACCACAACCAAGAAATAAAATATTGATTCCTGATGCCAAG
>NW_006186074.1:0-509 GCF_000334495.1 Tupaia belangeri chinensis | reverse complement strand
CAGGAACTCAAAAACAACGAAAATAGATACAATGAAAGCTGCCTGAAGAAAATATAAATATAAGCAAAATAGAGGATTCCAGGAAAATTACAATTTGAATGCATTAAGTTCATTTTTATTTTCCGTTTCTCAGTTACCTTTTCTGAGCCAATCGTTTGCTGGATCCAATAGGCAAGTGACGATCCAGACACTGCTCTGCTGGAAACCTCTGAGTTTTCTCAAATTTTATGAGACACAAATAAATTACCTGTATACAAAAAAAAGGAATAAATTAAGAAGATTTTTTTCTTCACAGAAAAAATAAATTGGTTAATATTAAATTAAAATGCATAATATAAGATGGTCTCTCACCAAAATTAGAATCACGCTGAAAATTACACCGATAAGCACTCAGAACATTACAAAATTCAAAACTTTGTTTTGTCCAGGCATTTTTAAATTTAGAAGATCATACAGGAGAAGCTTACATTTGCCTCACTAGAAAATAGAAATAGAGAATAGTCATTCAC
>NW_006186073.1:0-509 GCF_000334495.1 Tupaia belangeri chinensis | reverse complement strand
GGGAGAAAACACTACCCAATGGGGCATGGTCAAACCACTATCCCTCCTCCTCCTTCTCCATTTTCCTATCTTGCTGGGATTTTAGGTACACATGCACAAGCACCCAGAGTGTTTTTCAATCTTCCAGGGTCAGGATTTGAATCAGGTGGTGAGCTTTGTGAGATCTGGCTCCTTTAATCATGGAGCCAGCTTCATAAATTTGTACATTAATTGCATTTGTCCACATATTTCTTTTTAAAATTTTCTTAAAATTTATTTTATTTCATTTTCTTCATGAGCAGGAAAGACAGAATGAGAGAGAGAGAGACAGAGAAACAGCACTCTAGCAGGGTCTTGACACCATATTTTTTTCCCCCACAAACTTTCTAAGTCCCTTCTGTTGGGTAGTACTTATCTGTACTATATTTATAACTGAGTTTAGTTGGCTCAGATTAGACTCTTGACCTGAGTATCAAACTGATTGGTTCTTTTATGGAAAATAGATTTACTTTCTAAGACGTTTAATTAAC
>NW_006186072.1:0-509 GCF_000334495.1 Tupaia belangeri chinensis | reverse complement strand
AAATGGACCCCCTGACCCAAAGAAAGAAACTCCACCCAGGGCAGAGCCACACATCACTCCGCCATGGAAGGCTTAGGGGGTTTCAGAGACCTCAGGCTCTACAACCTGGGGAACTTCAGCTGAGAGGGGGAAGATGAGCATCAGTGTGGACATCTCAGTGTGGACGGAGGGAAGAGAATACACCTGAGCTGGCCAAGCCACAGCAGGATGAGAGTGTGCTCAGACATGAAGGCTGGGAGGAGAACGGTCCTGGCTTGGAGCTTTCTGCAGGGCAGGGTGGGCACAGGACGGGACCAGCAGGACCAGGCCTGGAGAGCCCCGCAAACACCCTCCTGTTCTGTTGTAGGAGCTGCATGTTGGGCTGCCGTTCAGTGAGGCAATGTGGAGCTCAATACTGAAAATTCCTAAGTCATTGTACAGTTTGACCTGGAAGTCCCCTATAGGAGTGTTGTCCGACACATGCACCCATCTGGGTGTGAGACTGCATGTTCCTGAGTGTAGACACAGCC
>NW_006186071.1:0-509 GCF_000334495.1 Tupaia belangeri chinensis | reverse complement strand
AGGACTTGAACCACAGTTGGCCACATGGAAGCCTAGCACCTTAACCACTATGCCAATTTCTAATTGGCCTTTATTTTATGCCACTTTGTGGGCCTGGCTATGAGGAACAACATCCTGGCCCATGGAGCAGTTGAATAATTTTCTGAAAACCTCTGTTAGTAGTTTCTCAGGGCTGCCATACATGCACTTCACAAACTGTTGACTTAAAACAAAAGAAATCCATTCTTTCACAGTTCCTGGGGCTTCAAGTCCAAAATCGAAGTGTTGGCAGGGTTGGCTCCTTCTGGGTTCTCTCAGCTTCTGGTGTTGCTGGCAATCTCTGATGTTGCTTGGTTTGTAAAAAGTATTGCTTCTAGTTCTGCCTCCATTGTCACAGGGTGGTCTCCCTCTATGTCTGTGACTTCATGGGGCCACCTTCCCTCTATGCTGCATGTCTTTGTGTCTTCTCTCTTCTCAGAAGGACACTTAGTCGTACTGGATTAAGAGCCCCCCTACTCCAGCATGACCTC
>NW_006186070.1:0-509 GCF_000334495.1 Tupaia belangeri chinensis | reverse complement strand
TTTTTTGACAGAATCTGTCCTCTCCTCTCATTCCAGTCTCCCAGGTGACTAGGTTTTCAGGCACATGCCTGGGTTATTCAGGCTGATCTGGAATCCACCCAGACCTCTGGTGAGGCTCCAGCATCCTGCAGCAGCTCCCTCACACTTAACACCAGTAATTCATTTTTAATGCCTGAGAAATTACTGGGGAGCGGTTTTTTACTTAATTCAGAAAAAAAAAAAACTCTGGATTTAATACTCCACTAATAGATATGGGAAGGATGGAGACAAGGTGTCAATAGAAGTACAATTACTTATTTAAAAGTAGGAAGAGAAAAGAAGGGAAAGTTTAGAAGAGAGTTATAACTTTTGTTGGAATTGTAAAGATAACTTCACAATGTGACTTGATTAATAGACAAAATTTAAAAAAAAACACAAGAATTTCTAGTAATAGATATAGAAAATTTAATATACAAATTTAATATCAGAGCAGTATGACTTTAAGTCCAAAAATGAAGAGAGAGCTTTGT
>NW_006186069.1:0-509 GCF_000334495.1 Tupaia belangeri chinensis | reverse complement strand
GGGGGGGTGAGGCTTTACATTCCTAAGGGAACTCCATTCTTCCCGCTTGGTTTGGGTTTTTATTTGACTATCCTTATACCTTCATTATTCTAACGGCCTGGCGTAATTTCTATGCTTACATTAAGGCTTTTCTTATTTTGCCTAAGCAGTATTCATCATCCTGCTTTTACGAAAGCAAATTTTAATACCTTCATCTGCTATAGCACTTTTCTACAATTCTTCTGTAATGTGCATGCTTTTTATGACTCATACCAATTTCATGATGCAGGGGCCATATGTATGCACCTCCAGCGCAGTGCTTCTGAAATGGCAGCTGTACAGGTAAGGTTCAGTCAATGAGTAAATGAGCGAATTAATGAAATTGTTAAGTGGTCTTAATCTTCAAAATTTACTATTTAAAATTATCATAATTACACTAATATTATATATTGATCTATGGGTATTCTAAATAATGAAGTAAATAGAAATACATTGACTGCTGGGCTGGCAGGTGGCATGGTGATTAAGGG
>NW_006186068.1:0-509 GCF_000334495.1 Tupaia belangeri chinensis | reverse complement strand
AGTATTTGTCTTAAAACCATAGTAACCCTGTTCCTAAGTACTCTTACTCAACCCAGGAATATAAAAACAGCCCTTATTTGCAAATTATTGTGTATATGCCTTCCAACCAATAGAGGGAAAATTGGAAAAACTGACCTCAGGCATTCATCTGTGTTTCCTCTAACTCAGAAATAAGACAGAAGAAGAAGTGGGCACCACTTACCACTTACCAAAGTGTCAAGAAGACTAAGACCTCATACACCAGAGGTAAGGTGTCACAGGCTGAAATGTATGAGACAATGCTGAAGGCCTGGAGAAGAAGCTGGATTAAGAATCTTTGATATATAATGATGTTAAAAATTAGCATATATACAGAACAATTAAGAAAACAATCTGCATGTACTCAGAAAAGACTTGAGGGACTTTGATCTTTCACCTCAGGGTGATCCCTTGGTTCAGAGCAAAACTTGCATGTATTGAAAGAGTTCCCAAGTCACTCTCACTCTCTATCATGTGTGTGTGTGTGTGTG
>NW_006186067.1:0-509 GCF_000334495.1 Tupaia belangeri chinensis | reverse complement strand
TCCCGGCCACCCGGAATCACGAGCTTTCGTGCCCGGCAGGTCCAGGTCGACCAAAGACTCAAACCCGTGGTCTTCTATTGGATCCGAGCATTGCTGAGGCAGCGCCTTACCGCTGTCCCACCGAGCTGGACCGTCCTTTCAGACTCAGTTTTCTTTTGTTTGAATTGCTAAAGGGCGTGTGCCCTTTCCTGAGGCACGGGGAGAGGAAGAGGGCTCTGCCCTGCGGGGCACGGTCACCCCACAGCTTCCTCACCCCCATCTCATCTCTCTGTAGGGACTCGGGGCACATGTCCACACATCGGGGCGATTAGTACTCCTCGGTTCTGCTCTGCAAACACTCCCTCTCTTGCTTTGTCTTGTATGGAGGGGAGGATGAAATTAAAGTACCAGTTTATTTCGGTGCAGAAATGTTTTGGAATCATGCATGCAGAGCTTTTTCAAAATAGGAAATTTTGAAGACCTCCCCCCCCCCATAGGGGCCAACAGGTGGTTAAGGTGCTAGACTCCCA
>NW_006186066.1:0-509 GCF_000334495.1 Tupaia belangeri chinensis | reverse complement strand
TGCTTCTATAAAATGGCACTATTTTATACATGAAAAAGTAGCCACATGTACAATACTAGTGTGAAATTTCAAAACATGGCTCCAAAATTCTCTGCTATCCCTCCCATGAGAGGCAGGGTCTGTGTGCTCTCTCCCGAAATCTGGGCAGAGTTATGATGTCTTCTATCCATAGAATGGGCAGAAGTAATGCTCAGTGAATTCTAAGCAGGGTCATAAAAGACACTGGAACATTCTCCATGCTTACTGGAATACTTTCACTTAAAGCCTTGAATTGCAATAAGAAACCTGACTGCTCTAAAGTCGCCATGATGTGAGAAGGCCATGTTATGTGGAAATGCTCCCATCTGTAGTCCTTGTCTTTGAGCCATATGATTAATGAGACCCTCACAGCTCTTTCATCTCCCTAGCTGAGGACCCAGACTTTGTGAAACACAGATAGTCTCACCTTCTGCCCCTGAATTCCTACCCTGAGAATATATGAACATTAAAAAAAGAAAAGAAAAAAAAAA
>NW_006186065.1:0-509 GCF_000334495.1 Tupaia belangeri chinensis | reverse complement strand
AGAGAAGGAGAAGAAGAAAAAAAGACAAAGAAGAGTGTAGAAACTCACATAACTAACTGTTAACCCTTACGATCGAATGTCACCCTGCTTTGCACACTAGTGAGGCAAACCCACCCCATCCCCCGGATGCCCGCTGTGGGCATCGTCATTCATTCTGAGCCTCTTCCTCTCCAGGGACTCCCAGGGCCACCTCGCAGTCCAGGTCCTGCCCACCTTCCAAGTGCAGCCCAAGGCTCACCAACTCCGCTCGGCCTTCGCTGCTGCGTGGAGATCTTTCCTCCGTCTGAAACCCGTTTGCGTGTGTCTCTTGCCATTCTACGCTGTGGCCACCACAGCCATGCCCTGAGCAGAGGGCAAACTCGAGCGCTTTGCCCGTCGTGCAGTGCAGGCCACCTGCGGCCACTGTGTGATAACATGGCACTGTCTCACCGCCATCACAGAGCGCGGGCTGAGGAGGGTTGGCATACCTCCGCCGGGTCTGTTTCTCCCATGGCGCTTCTTTTTTCTTT
>NW_006186064.1:0-509 GCF_000334495.1 Tupaia belangeri chinensis | reverse complement strand
GACTTTCCTGACAACCCAATATATTTACTTTGTAATCTTAGTGAACTGGTGGTTTGGCTTGAGTTAAAATCCTAGATACCTAAGTTTTTCTTAGTTCCTTGAAGAAAATAGTAAGTTGCCTTTTGTCTCCTATTATTGCTAAAGATAAGCTTCCTGAAATTCAACTGTTCATGATCTTTTTCCTCAGGGGCAACTTTTAAATTTCCTCATTATCTTGCTATAGTAGTCATTGTTATTGTGTGTGTACATGGGTAGTTGGTTGTAGGAGGCCATTTAGTTTTCATTATATAAAGTTACTGACATATAAGGTCCATGCATTCATTCACCAGAAACAGCGATACATAGAGGGAAAGGGAAGAGGCACCCCCAAATGAGATGAGGTAATTTCACAATCCCTTTTCTTCCATTTCACCTTCTTAGTCTGTCTCTCTCACAGAAGCAATAAACAGGTAAACTTTAATAATGTAAATGCCAATGAAGAAACATTTCTGAATAATGTGTCTTTATTT
>NW_006186063.1:0-509 GCF_000334495.1 Tupaia belangeri chinensis | reverse complement strand
AGGGATTGCAGCATGATCATGCCCCATTGGGAGCTGCTTTCTCTCTATCTCCCCCATCTCTCTCTGTTAAGTACAAGTGCCCTATGACAAAAGTTTAAAAAAAGAAAGACTATACTAAGAGAATCAACTGAGTGTTGGAGGAGCTGAGGGGCAGTAGACACAGAAGAGGATTAGAGGGTCATCTTTTTTATTTAGGAACCCAGTGGAGACAATGCACAGGTCATGTATTATTCTAGAAGCTAAAGCTGCTAGCCGAGGTGCAGGGGGCTGCGGAGGAAGCCAGGTTCCAACTCAGCAGAACTTCCCACCCACTGGAGCTGTCTCCGCTGGTGTGCCTGTGCTGCAGCAGGCTGTCTGTCACCAAAGTGCTCAGCCAAGCCACTTCTCACTCTTAGTGAGCAGAAGGAAGTTCAAGTCAGTCTGAGAAACCCCTAGTATGCTCTCTGGATCTAAGACTCCGTTCCTGGGCCCACACCCTAACTGTGATCACACACATGGCACACACACAG
>NW_006186062.1:0-508 GCF_000334495.1 Tupaia belangeri chinensis | reverse complement strand
GGTAGTGAAGACGACATGGGTATCTTCCTGTTCATGGCCTGAATAAAGCCATTCCTGAAGCTGCTTCCAGGCAGAGATGTTAAGACCCAGTGAATATTTACTACATTTCTTTCCCTTTCTGTGGTGGCTCAGAAGTCCATATTGAGATGAAGCTTCTACCCACTGGGTTCATAAATGACCCTAGGGCACATAGTTCCCTCCCAACATTTGCAGGACATGCAGCATGAACAAGAACAATAAAAAGTCTTCCAAAAGTTCAGAGGAAATTCTTATTTTGAAAAAAAGATATGGATTTTAACTTTTTTTGCACCAAAATGAGTCTATAATTTAATTCCATATTTCCACCTAAGGGAACACTTCGAAGTTCCCTTATAAATCTTTGCTGTGCTAGGCCCTGGAAACATTGGGATTGTTTGTCATTGCAGCACAACCTAGCCCCTTCTGTCTGTCTAGAAAAAGTTCAAATGAGAAAAACAAAAAACATATATCTGGTATAGTCACACAGGGA
>NW_006186061.1:0-508 GCF_000334495.1 Tupaia belangeri chinensis | reverse complement strand
GCCCTGTGCTCAAGGAACAGCACCTATTCAGACACACGCTGCCATCTGGACTTTTGCTCACAGGACCCCGCCACCCTGACAGCGTGCTCCAAGTCTCACATGCGTCCCTTCACTCACACAGCGTCACCGAGCTCCCTGCCTCAATCATTTGTTTCCTCTTCTCCATGTCTGCCACTCATCACACGGCACTGAAAAGTGTAAAGTCCACGTCCCAAGGACAGGCGTGGTCATCTTCACCATCCGCAGGTTCTGAGCCCAAGAAGACTGGGAGCTGTAGGCCCTTGGAATGACACCTGGGCCACACCCAGGCCTGCCCATCTGGCTTTCAACTCGGCATCCTCTGCACCCACGTTAAGTCTGTCCTAGCTGTTACCCATGTTTCCTTGGTAAAGAAGTCAGCAAGTTAAAATAACAGAAAAGTAATTTTTCATTTCATTCTCATTATCTCGCTGTCCCCAAGGAAGTACAAAAATCAATGAGAGAGGGAATCAGCAGTTAGCGTAATGGC
>NW_006186060.1:0-508 GCF_000334495.1 Tupaia belangeri chinensis | reverse complement strand
CCTTCATTCTTGACTAGTTTTGCTAAACATAAAATTTTGGTTGACAGTTCTTTTCATTCAGCACTTGAAACACGTTGTGCAATTTTTTTTCTACCTTGTGGTTTCTGATGAGAAATCTACTTTAATTAAAAGTTTTACCTTTCTAGGTTAGATGCCACTTCTCTTACCACTTCTAAAATCTGTCTTCAGTTTGCAAGGGGGCAGGGAGTTAAGATGTGTCTTGTCATGGATTTATTTAGGTTTTTTTAGTTTTGGGTTTCATTCACCTTCTTGAATACATAGGTTTATGTTTTTTGCTATATTTGGGAAGTTTTTGGTCATTATTTGTTTGAGTACCTTTTAGGCTTTCCCTGCTCCTTTCCTTCTATGACAGGAAGATGTGAATGCTAGATCATTTGTTTATTGCCCTATCAGTGGGTGACACTGATTTTTATTAAGTCCATTTTTTTATTGTTTAGATTTAATTACAGTTCTTTTATTTATTTTTATTTATTTAAATTTATTTATT
>NW_006186059.1:0-508 GCF_000334495.1 Tupaia belangeri chinensis | reverse complement strand
TTGAACTGGTCTTAGTATCTTATTAATTAATGTCATTAATTAGTTAATGTGCCTCATGTACTATTGAGTTATATGAATCATTGATACCTGCTCATTTTTATTTACATTGTAGTAATAATTTTACCTTGTGAGAATTATATTTTAGAAAGACTTACCAATTTAAAATAAAATGGTCAGGGGTAGTCTTGCTGGTAAGATCATCTTTGGGCAAAGACTGAAGGAGATGAAAAAACAAACCATTTACTTACCTGGTATAAATATGTTTTAAGGGGAGAGAAATGCAAATGCAAAGATCCTAAGACAGAAGATGGGAACAGGGGAGAAAAGAAACAGATTGTGTTCCATCTCTTAGAACCTGAGAACATTCTATATATAATTTGCAGGTTTGAAAGCAAAAAGAGACAATAAGCAAACATTGCATAAACATAACTATAAACGTATTTCAAAGGCAGAACATAGACATGTATGTAGGAACATTGCAAAGGAAGCAACTGACCTCATCAGAGTA
>NW_006186058.1:0-508 GCF_000334495.1 Tupaia belangeri chinensis | reverse complement strand
AGCCATTATGCTAACTGCTGGTCCCTGTAAAGCAAGTTTGTAACTCTGAAAGTATGCATGTTTTATACATGTGTTATTTTTATTGATATTTTAATGTTTTTCAAAAGAGAAGACATATAGGTGGCCAACAAGTATAAGAAAAGATGTTAAATATCACTGTCAGGGAGAAGTAAATTAGAACCGCAATGAGATATTATCACATACACGCTGTTATCTAAAAGAAAATAGGTAACTAGTGCTGGTGAGGATGTTAATAGCAAACAAACAAACGAACGAAAACTTGTATACACTGTTAATGGGAATATATATTGATCCAGCCACTACAAAAGACAAATAAAGATTCCTTTAAACATAAAACATGGAGGGCCAGCAGATGGTATAGAGGTTTAAGTGGCTAGATCACACATAGCCAACTCTGTGGTATTAGTTTTGGATCCAGTGGCTTGAAAAATTACTCCGAGTACATGTACGTGTGTGCCAAAAATGCTGAGAGGATAATGGAGAAGGA
>NW_006186057.1:0-508 GCF_000334495.1 Tupaia belangeri chinensis | reverse complement strand
AAAAAAAAAAAAAAAAAAAAAGAAGGCAATTATAGGGACTTGGAGACCAAACTAATATAGTGAGCAACACCTGAGGAGCTGAGTACACAGAAAACCTGTTTCAATGCCTCAGGGGGAAGGCTAGGATAATTAAATGGCCTTATGTTTCTCCCTCCCCATCTCCTGCTGATGTTTCCAGCTGTTTGAAGCTAAGCTGAAGCCAGAGGTGAGGAATCTCTTTGATATATTCTTTCCAGATGTAGTTCGTTCAGCCCAGCATCTGAGCAAGAGGGAAAAGACCAGTGAGTGGATATGGAGAGGTGATCGGATGGCATTGACAAACTGGTTTAAGAAATGGCTGGGTTTAAGATCAAAGGATGAGCTTCTTCCTCTTCCTTCTGTCCTCTCTTGGTACTGTTTCCTTCCTCTGCTTTCAGCCCCATCTCAGACAGATTCTTCCCCTCAGCCTACCCTAGTAGTTGCAGCATGTCTTGTGTCACAGTTCCAAATGCCAGGGAATACCTGTTTT
>NW_006186056.1:0-508 GCF_000334495.1 Tupaia belangeri chinensis | reverse complement strand
AGGACTGAGCAGAGCAAGAAGTTCAGCTAAAATTCAGTTGAAACAGAGGACTGACCACTCTGACTTTCTTATGGTATTCTCCATGGTAATTGAGAGTCTCAAGAAAACCCTGTGTTTGAGCCAAACCTACACAGGATCAGGCCACACCAGGTGGAACTCCGGAGCTGTCAGGGCCTTTTAGAAATAGTCTTAATCCCTCAACTAGTCATTGGATGGAAGCCATTTCTCAGAAAGGGGTACAGCTTTGGGTGAGGGGGATCCCTTCTGCAGAGAGCAATTCCCTCAATGTCTCAAGCTCTTCAAAGTCAACATGATTATCATTAAATTTATAAATCCCTTCAAAACCCGATTTTCTCCTTACCTTCAGTACAACATTTTACAAACCATCTTTCTCTGAGCCTCTCCCCTTGAAACTCTCAAACCTACAAAATTTACAGAATTTAATATCTCTTCAATATCATGCCAATACACGTTATTCTTTTTATAATTTAAATTTATTTATTTACAT
>NW_006186055.1:0-508 GCF_000334495.1 Tupaia belangeri chinensis | reverse complement strand
CTGTCCGCCTATCGTGCCACGCTGGACCTGGCCCCATCTCTCCTGCCTGTTGGGCCATGCTGGAAAAATGTGGCAGTTTTCCATGCCACACTCTGCACAGCACCTCTGCGGGACCACGGGTGGCCTGGCCGCACCCCTGGTAGCACACACGTGGCTGCCACCAGCTAACGGCTCTCCTGTCCACAGCAAAGGGGGCTGACGCTGCCAGACACGGAAGTGAGCCACTCGCTCTGTGGCCAAGACATCGCTATCTTGTCTCACCACGAGTTAAATTTCTGAAATGCGTGATGTGTTTCCACAGCACCGTGGCCAGCCTTCTGGGCACTCCAGCTCCTCACCGCGATCAAGCTCCTTCCTGTGTCCCCGCCTCTAGGGTGCCTGTCACCATCCTTGATGTCGGCTGACAGTCACGGCCTCCTGGTCTCCGTTCTTGCCTCCCACCTTTATTCTGTGGCTGCACCCTCTGGAGTTGAGAGGAGTCAGGTAGGAACCTTGCTGGGCATGCCTC
>NW_006186054.1:0-508 GCF_000334495.1 Tupaia belangeri chinensis | reverse complement strand
CCCCAATAGATATTTAATCCATTTTAAAAATACACTTTCATCTTAGAGCCATCTCCATGTGATATGGAAGACAATGGTCTGTCCAGTATTTATTTTGTGAACACTGATCAGGGATGAGCATGTCCCTCACGGGCACATGGGCCTCCCTACGGGTACTTAAATGATGAAATGGTACCCCGTAATAAGAAGGATGTGTTGCTCAGTTGTGTCTTGATGATGAATATGCAAGGAAAGGAAAACAAGTGTTTAAGCCACGTAATAGGAAATGAGCCTGGCTGCACGTTCAGGTGACTCTTAGTTTCTAGGAGTAGCAATGGAGCAACAGGATCCTTACTCCAGGCATCATTCGGCCCTCCTTGCTTTTGCTGACAGTTCTCCGGGACACGTTTTCCGAACGTGTATGGAGAGAGTGTTGCAGCACCTTGGTCTTCCAGACGATAGTGCACGTTTTTCAGAAGACAGAGGTAGCCTCTTTCCCAGCGTCCATCCCAACACTGTAGTGGAGAAC
>NW_006186053.1:0-508 GCF_000334495.1 Tupaia belangeri chinensis | reverse complement strand
TGTGTGTGTTTAAAGCACCCCTCAGGCCTGCCACCGTGCAGTGGGGCTGTGGCCACCAGGGCCTAGCTGCCTGGTGCTTCACAGAGGCAGCTCCCAGTGCATGGGCAAGCTCAGCTTAACGTGAAGGCAGGCCCCCACTTGAAGAGGCAGAACTGCTCCGCAAGCCACTCTTGACTCGAGCATTCAGCGTCGGCCTTGCCCGAGCCTCCCGCACTGCACTCGAAGACTTTTTTCACTGGCTTGTCCTGGTGGCACAGTTGGTAGCAAACAGAATTGTGTTGCTGGAAGGCACATGGCCAGTGGTGAGTTCGAATTCTCCAGCTGGCCTGAAAACACAGCGGGCATGAGCACACATGCCGAGGATCCTGCCGAGGGCTTAGGAAAGGGGATCACAACATGACAAAACCCTGAAGGGGGGCTTTTCTCCCTCCCTCTCTTTCTCTACTGCATGCACACATGCTCTTTGTCATGAATAAAAATAAATTTTTAAAAATTATTTTATTTATTA
>NW_006186052.1:0-508 GCF_000334495.1 Tupaia belangeri chinensis | reverse complement strand
CCCACCCAGCAGGGATAAGGTACCAGCACACTCACCAGCTGTTGGTCACCATGAAGACAGCCCCCAGCGTCCCGGATTTTCTTCGCCTGCTTCTTCTGGCTGGCGACCGGGGTCGCTGGGCGAGCCTCGTAGCCACCTCCACTGATGGGAGGGGGGGCGGGTCTCAAGCTGGGAAGCTCTTCCCTCTTCTTGTCAAAAGGCCGATGACCACGGATATCTGGCTTAGTCTATGGGGAAGAAATAATGCAGAGTGCATAGATGCTTTGAGGCATAACCACACCGAGAACCTGGCTTCATAATCCCAGGAAGCCCTGATGTTCTGCTTCAGGTCCATCCACTGGCTAGCCGGTGAGGGTGAACAGCGCGTGGTGTGGGTCTCTTCAGTGACAGTAGAAAGGCCAACTGTACGGAAGCTATTTCACTCCAGGCTTAAGGGAGGCCCTCAGACAAAACTGCATCTGGTTATAAATAATAGTGACCTCAGGGGACCAGCAGATGGCATAATGAT
>NW_006186051.1:0-508 GCF_000334495.1 Tupaia belangeri chinensis | reverse complement strand
AAAAAAAATAAGTGAAATCTAATAAATTATTAAAATATTTATAAATGTACATAAAATAATATACTGATTACATAACAACAAAAATGAATCTTTATTTTTTTAATTTTTTCCACATATTTAGTGAAAAAGATGGCTTTTTGAACTTTTTTAATATTTTCCCATTCCTCTTCAATGTATGGCTTATTAGAAAACAACTGCAGCTTTGTATTTACTTTGACATCCAATCTGGTGCAATTCCAGTGTTTTCTGGAGAATATGCATTCTCATAAGGGGATAAAATGGAAAAGATTACATAACATGTTAGCATTATAATAAAGATACTTTGGAACTGTGGATCCTCTGGAAGGATGTCAGAGACTTCAAGGTGTCCCTGGGCCACAACTTATGAATAAATTGCCTAAGGGTGAGCAAAGGCTTTATACATGATTCATTTATTTGTTAGAATGTTTCTCAGAAACAATCTCAAAAATTCCCATTATTGGGGCCAGCAGATGGTGTAGTGGTGATG
>NW_006186050.1:0-508 GCF_000334495.1 Tupaia belangeri chinensis | reverse complement strand
GACCTCGAACCCAGGGTTTGGCACACAGAAGTCATTACGTGTGTGCTGAATTGAGCTGAAGTTTTGTAAGGCACTTTAGAGGAAAGTATAGAGGAACAAAGCCTGAAAAAGGCTATTTCTGACGAGGCAAGGATGACCAGTGGTCGCCATTCCTAGGTCAGAGGGAAGAAAACGCACCGTCCGTGGTGAAGGCTTCCTCTGAGTCGCTCAAGCCAGTGAACAGGTCACAAAGAGAGCACATCTTCACAGAGGAGTCTGAGGGTGCGGTGTTCCCTCTGCCTGGGACGGTCTGGGTACACTCCAGGGCAAGACGGGCACCAGGGCCGCCTCCGTGGGCCACCACCCTGCCCTTCCTGCAGGCGTGTCTGTGGGATCACACCCTCAGTCGCCAGAGTTCAACAGGTATGAGTCCCTCGGACTAAAGAAAAACCATCTTCCCCCAGAACGAGGTAGAATATACCTGATAGAAAACTTAGATTCTATACTTGTGACTACTTAATAGCTTGCA
>NW_006186049.1:0-508 GCF_000334495.1 Tupaia belangeri chinensis | reverse complement strand
GGGTTCAGGACTCAGACCACAGTGGACTATGCGAGAGTCCAGCGATCATCTGCTGGTCCCACAGATAAGCTACATTTCTACACTGTGCAGAAAAAAAACAGCATTTTCTCTGTGGGTTGCTAGTTATTTTGGGCAGACACTGCCTCTGAATACTTGTGAGTCCATTTTGGGATCATGGCTAAATGTGTGATAGGAAGCTGTGGACTCTCCTCCTGTTCTTCTCTCACACCAGAAAGCAGGCTTAGCTAAGGCACAGGGTTGAGCCTGGTTGTTGATGGAGAGTTATCTTCTTGGACCTAGGCGGCTTCCAGAGAGAGTGGGACTGGGCTCTCCAGTAGAGCAGCTGCAGGAGAGGCAGGCCATCTGTGTAAGCAGGAGAACCTGACTGGAGCTGTGGCCGTGGCTGATGAAGGGTGGCTAAGTGCAGGGCTCAGTCAAAGAGGGGATTGGAGGGGAGGGAGGAACCGTAGTCAGGACAGTGTACATTGCCATCTGGGCATGGACACAC
>NW_006186048.1:0-508 GCF_000334495.1 Tupaia belangeri chinensis | reverse complement strand
GAACTAAGAGATGAACCTAAGAGGCCTTCTCTGCCTAGCGTAAAACATCCTCCAACCCCTATCCTGATTTCAGGGCCTACTGCTAAAGTTGATTCAGGGATTCAGTGTGATATGAGCTGGATGGAGGAATAAGATACAACAAAACCTGAAGGGCGTGATGAAGGTGACAGGAGCCTCAAAGGTGAATGGGGTGAAGAAGTTGAATGGTGGCTTGAAGATGTAAAAAGCAATGAAGAATATTCCATGAAAGACAAAAGTGAGGAGAGCTAAGAGGGGTACTTTGTCAAATGTCAGAAGGTTAAACAGATGGTGAAATAGGGAACCAGAAACCTTCACCACCTCCCTAAAGGGATACACAAATTACGTGTTACATAAAAAGGCCACATGTATTTATTTTCTGATCTGTATGAGGATGACAAAGTGGAACTGTGATGTGAAGAAGACAATGATGATATATATGGGTTAGAGTATCTTCTTATGGAAACTTCAGATGGCCTTGTGATTATGT
>NW_006186047.1:0-508 GCF_000334495.1 Tupaia belangeri chinensis | reverse complement strand
TGATCCTGCATTTTTTTAAAACTGCATTTTCATATTTATGAATCATTGCCTCAATATTGTTTTAAAGATTACAATATGAATCATAACTTCCTACCATTGTCTTTCAAATAATACTAACAATATTAGTAACTAAAATATAGAAACTTTAATAGATTTCCATTTTTCATTTTTCCTTTGTAGTATCGTTATCTGCTATATTTTTGATTTAATGAAGAAAATATAGTCATCCCTCAGTATTCATGAGGGATTGGTTCTGAGATCTCCCAAGGATATCAAAATGGATGCTCAATTTCTTCATACATAATGATATGGTATTTTCATCTAACTTATGTACTTCCTTTCATATACTTTAAGTCATCTCTCGATTACTTATAATGTCTGATGCAATGTAAATGATACTTAAATAGTTGTTGGGCCATCAGGTGGTGTGGTGATTAAGGCTGACTCATAGTTTGAGTCCCAGATTGGTGGCTTGGGGCAAAAAAACCAAACCAAACCAAAAAAAAAA
>NW_006186046.1:0-508 GCF_000334495.1 Tupaia belangeri chinensis | reverse complement strand
AAAAAAAAATCTTCAAGCTAGACAAGATACATTAACCACATAGTGAGCGAGTTTCAGCCTTGTTTATAGCACAGTTATGAATCTCAAGTTGCACAATGAGGATGAAAGCAGGCTTCGGTGGTTGTTAAGTCTAATCCAAGTTTGAGATGTACACTTCTCTAAGAGGTTTTCAGGAAAACACGATTTGACCAGCCAACATGGTGGAAATCCTCAGTGATTAGCAGGGTCCCTGAATGGCTGAGAAGGGTACTGGTTTTGGTCAAGGAGACTTCAGAAAATGACCTGAAGGCTGGCAGCGAGCAGCCCTGCAACCACCTAGGCTCTCAATGTGTCTGTCAAATCTTAGGTTTATGTGTTTTTAGAGTCCAGTAGTTGGAGTGAATAACCTATATGTGGTCTAATAAGATGTGTCAACATTTTTACAGGGAGAGGGCTTACACTTTACATTTTATCACAGCAAAACATATGTGACTCACGTAGCAAGTACATGTTTGTGATCCTTTCAGTA
>NW_006186045.1:0-508 GCF_000334495.1 Tupaia belangeri chinensis | reverse complement strand
GAAATGCTCCCTCTGAAGCAGCTCCTGTGCCATCCTGCTGGCTCTGGGTGTCCTTGACATTCTCCTCCAGTAAAATGGTCCCGAGTCACCCCAAACACTCTAGTCCCACCCCAGCTCTTCTAGCAGCACTGACAGCTCAGGCTTCTCCACCTACAGTTGACAAGAAAGATAAGAAAAGGCACAGAGGCCAGAGGAAGCTTCCAGATAAAAGAGGCCAACTTGGTGGCCTGCGTCTCCCTTTCCCACCCCTGTTTCTTGGGTAGACTACTTCTGTGTAGAGGCAGTAGTAGTAGAGGTAGCAGCTTTGTATAGAAGCAGCAGGTTTGTCTGTGGTGGCTTCTAACACAGATTCAACTTCCTCCCAGACAGGCCTCTACAGTCACAGATTCACAGTATCTTTCTTACCAGAAACCCCAGAGGCCTGTCCTCAGGCTGTCTGCTGAATCCCCTTCACTGTTGTCCCATCATCTGACCTATTTTTTTTCTTTCTTTCTTTCTTTTCTTAAGG
>NW_006186044.1:0-508 GCF_000334495.1 Tupaia belangeri chinensis | reverse complement strand
GTCTCTTTCCTGTTTCCACATTTTCTCTTTAACCCTGTAGAAGCCAAGGACAGACAGGCAGCAAGGAGCCCACCTTCTGGGGGTGGCCCTGTCAGGGACAGGGAAGTGGGGGTGGTGACGTTGGGGTGCAATGAAACCGTAGTCCACTAGAGCGGAGACCTGGGGTTGTGGAGGGCTGAGTAATGATTCCATGCCTATGTCCCAAGGGTGTGGGAGGCTTCTGGAAGCTGGAGAAGCCAAGGGCACAACTTGTCCTGCCCGCCCCGCCTCCAGGAGCCCGAATCAGACCTCGGCCGCTGAGACTCTAAGGGGATAGATTTGTGTCCATCACTGTGTGTGCGCTCATGGGTACGGCGGCCAGAAACTAGTACACACACACGAGAGAAGAACTCTAGACACGCTGCATCTGGGCAAGTTCATCTGAGCCAAGAACGTCTCAGGCCTCACAGCACCCTGTCCCAGAGGAGGTTCGGAGAGCCGCACCCAGTAACGTGGCCGGGCAGTGCTA
>NW_006186043.1:0-508 GCF_000334495.1 Tupaia belangeri chinensis | reverse complement strand
TACAGAACATTCTCATCACCTGAAAAGGAAATCCTGTAATCTCCGAAGTGACATCTATCCATTTCCCTTCTCCTCTAGCATGTTCTGCCTCTGGTAACCACTGTTCTACTCTCTCCCTCCATGAAGTCAATTTTTTTTTTTTTTTTCAGATTACAACATCCCACTTCCTTCAACTCTGACAGAAATCGCTTTGTCTGGCATATCCACACTGTATACACTACCACCCATTAGTTACTTAGTAGCCTTCTTGGTCATCAAGATCAAGAAAAACATAATATATACAGAATTTGGTACTACCTGAGATTTGGAACATCCACTAAATTCTTGGAATGCATCCCCTGGGATATGAAGGGAAAACTGTCATGTCAAAGCAATCCTTAGTGACAATGAGAACACAATTAGCCAGCTTAACAAATGGAAAGCAACTAAGGGGTCTATAGTGGAACCACAGTGACCTCTGGTCATCACTAACAACCCAGATGATTTGACATGCCATATCATGTTCCCA
>NW_006186042.1:0-508 GCF_000334495.1 Tupaia belangeri chinensis | reverse complement strand
GTGAGAGTGAGAAAGTGAGAAAGCAAGCTCCAGGCCCAGGATCTACCTGCGGTCAGCAATGTGGGAGTCTAGCGCCTAAAACACCATGCTACCTGCTAGCCCCAGCTCGCACTTTTTTTAACCCACCAGAGAACGCACTTGAGGAAAAAAAGCATAGCAGAAGCTTTTCTCTCCTTTTTTTAATTAATGTTATTTTCATTTGCCAGAGGGTGTGTGCACGTGTTTGCTGGAGAAAGAGAGAGAGAAAAGGTGAGAAAGCTCCCCTTACAGGCAGTGGCCATATTGCAATCCCTTCCTCTACATTCCTCCCTCCTTTCAAGATTTTGGGTATGCACAGGCCTGTGCTGGCATGTGTTTCAGGCTCCTACATCTGGAACTTGAAATGCACAGTTGGCACAGTGGGATCCAGCTGGCCCAGGCTTTTCCATCTTCTACATGGCAGATAACTCAGTGGACAGTCCTCTAGTCTTGTAAACACTGGAGGATCTTTCAGCTAGACCTTCAGTGT
>NW_006186041.1:0-508 GCF_000334495.1 Tupaia belangeri chinensis | reverse complement strand
CTCACCTCTGGAATCTTGAATCCAGCAAAAATAAAACTATGTGTTTTCCCAATCCAGGTTAAAAGAAGATTGTCAGCTTCTGCTTCCTTCCTCCTAAAACATCTCTCCTAGAATCCAATTTTCATGTTGTAAACAAGCCTAAGGAGCTACTCGAAGATGCCCACAGAGAGAACCCCGGCCCTTGGCTGACACCTTTACCTGAGCTCTCAGTTGATGGCCAGCACAAATACCAGTCAACACCTCAGTCAATACCTCAAGATATAGAATATCTTAGTCAAACCACAGAAGTGTGAGAACTAATAAACTGTTTCCATTTTAAATCACCACATCTTTGTGTGATTTATTTTGCAGCAGTTATCATTGTCTTCTCAATATTTTAATATGAAAATACTCAGATATAAACAAAAATTAAGAGAAGTTTACAGTAAGCACTTACTCATATGCCCTCCTGGACCCCACAATGCACATTTCACTGTACTTGCTTAACCACATACCTAGTCTGCCCAGC
>NW_006186040.1:0-508 GCF_000334495.1 Tupaia belangeri chinensis | reverse complement strand
ATGTGTTGGCAGGAGGGCAGGAGAAAAGGTGTGATGAAGTTCTGCCCCAGAAACCACAAGACCAAGTTGCAGGGTTGTACTCTTCCTTGAGATGTCTGACGTGGAGAGGCCTTCAGCGAGGTGGTGGGCGTGGTGTGTGGATCCACACCAGTTTCAATGGTTTTGACAATGAAACTCACCTGGGTGTGTGTGGTTGGCTCTGCTCTGCAGGTTTAGATGCTTCCCAAAGTCAAATTGAAACCCTTCAAACTGGTGTCATACAAGAGGTTGACCCTTTAACGATGTGTGCTTCAAATCATGGGAACTGAAACCAGTGGACTTCTCACAGCCCAAAGAGCCCACCTTCCCAACCGGCGTGCCCTGGAGCTGTGAAGTGATGAGCCAGTCCTCGCATTCAATGCTGACTCAGGACAAGGGTATCGTGAACCCCAAACTCCATTCACTTCAGACCCTATCCTCTTAATCTTTTTCCATATCTAGAGGTAAAGTAAATCTTTCTCATTTAAAC
>NW_006186039.1:0-508 GCF_000334495.1 Tupaia belangeri chinensis | reverse complement strand
AGAAGAGATACAATAAATCTAACTACCACGCCACCTACTGGCCCCAAATCACCGAACTTTTATAAGCCTCATTGTTCTCATCAGTAAAATGCGGATAATAATAATTATGTTGATTTAGATGCAAGAGGATCAAGTGAAATAGCATGTTACCTTTTTTGTAAACTAGAAAGTATTTTATAAATTTGTGTTATAAACCATTCACTTGTCATTCTCATAAACTCTTTTTTAAATTTCAGGCGGAACTCAAAAGCTTGATGGACAACGCTTCTTCATCCTTCGAGTTTGCTAAAGAGCTCATCAGGCACAATCTGGTGAATAATGGTTTCCTATCTTGACTGACTTCAGTCCTATTCTATTTTGGTACATAACAGTGGTTGTAAAGATAAATAAAAGGAGTTGCCCCAGCAAATATTACTCCACTCCAAGGGAATACCTTCTTGCTGTGGAGGAGGGAATATGAGTTTAAAATATCAGTTCCTGTGCTGGCCCTGTGGCCCAGTGGTTAAGG
>NW_006186038.1:0-508 GCF_000334495.1 Tupaia belangeri chinensis | reverse complement strand
TGCTGGTCCCTAAATAATTATTTTTTTTAAAAAGAATCAGTAAAAGTTTGATTAACTTATTAAAGTTAAAATGATTCTAGTAAGTTAACTGAGTCATTAAATTTGATAGAGAGGACATGTATATTTAATAAGACATTCTAGGCAATTAATAGAACAATATACTGTAAGACATAATCTTTCATCCTTTTTTTCCCCTATATAACCATCTCATTTAGCATGAAATTACGCATATTAGGTTCAAAACTGCTTTCATCTTTCCAGATCACTGCATTTTAAATCAATTTGTAAAAGTGTTTAGAACTAGGGTAAATATTAGGATGTAAATAAATGTTCTTTAGTCATGCAGTTCAGTATGCATTCTAAGAATGTTGCTATTACCTCAAAAGCTCCTTCATTCTCTGTAATGTAGTATATTATATAACTAGTAGAAGCCATATAAAGTAAGAGGCTTTCATTAGCTTGAGAAGTTCTAAACAAACTATTATATGAAGAAAATAAAGAATACATT
>NW_006186037.1:0-508 GCF_000334495.1 Tupaia belangeri chinensis | reverse complement strand
GGGCAGAAGACATGGCAGAGGAGAGGACCTTCTTATGATTCAGGAGAACAATAAAGGAAGAATTCCTATCAGTGATAGGACATTGGCACTAGAGGCGATCATTGAACCGTCAGTCTTGTACAGATTTCATTGAAAACAGGAGGTTTCAAAGGATTGAGAGCAAGAGTCAAAGACAAATTTCTTAATTTCTGAAAGGCAGGGTCATCAAATGGTAGCATATGGGTTCATGTGTCATGCCAGTGTTGCAGCACTTTGCATCTTAACAAAATTAATAAAACTTAGACTATATAGAATGTAATGTTTTCTTTCTTTGTGTGATCCCTGGATATTTCAAGGCTGGTCTGTCTCAGTATACTTGTTTTTTTTTGGTTTTTGTTTTTTATTTTTCCCCATTATGCCATCTGTTGGTCTCAACCAAAGTTATCTCTAGATAGTGGCATTATTGGTGACTCTCATTTTCTTTGATATACTTTCCTATAATTTCCAGATTTTCTGTTTTTTTTTTTTT
>NW_006186036.1:0-508 GCF_000334495.1 Tupaia belangeri chinensis | reverse complement strand
CTGCTGATCCCACTCTTACACTCTTAAAGGCAAGGAAAAGCTAGAGCAATAATTTAGGTTTTATGGTTGGCTTTTGGGAAATGGAGTTCCTGATGTCAGTGACCCAGCTTGGGGAAGAAAGATTCTAGTCTCCATGATTTGCCCTGGGGAAGATGAGCCGAAAGAGACCGAATAGCAGGAGATCAGAGAGAAATGCAGTTTTTGAGGCCTTCACCATGGGGTATTATTATCTCAGCCCAACACTAATAAGGAAGAGAGAAAATGCAAGCAGTAGGCTTACAGTATCATCACCACTCTGTGATTTCAGCATTGCAGGTAGGCAGAATAGCATGGTAGTGAAGAGTGTGGGCGTTAATGTTAGACTGCTTATTTTTAATCTCATTTTGAGCATTCTGTGTTTGACAAACTATGTAAATTTTTGGTGCCTTATACTCTTCACCTGGAAAAAAGCATATTAATAATAGTAACTATCTCATGGAGGTGTTGAGAAATTAGCTAACACATTTGA
>NW_006186035.1:0-508 GCF_000334495.1 Tupaia belangeri chinensis | reverse complement strand
AAGAAAAGAAAAGAAAAGAAGGAAAAGAAAATGGTGGTGGTCCTGAGGATTGGAATTCTGCTGTCAACTCCATGACAGGTGTGTGTTACGGGCAGTCTTCCACATACTTTTTACTCTTAAATTGGGAGGAACATTTGATTTGGGAAGTCACTCTGAGGATTGGAATTCTAAGAATCTTTTGCAGCTTTTCAGAATGACTCTGCTCATATAATCAATATTTCTATTTGTAAATGCAACACACTACAATATATACTTATATACTATTCTATGAGGACGGATCTTATAATTATTTATACTCTACTAAAAATTCCCACGTTTTGGACAATCACAGTGGTGCCACAGTGACGCAGTGCCTAGCAAGGCGGAAGCCATCTGCTAAGCTTCCAGGTTTGCATTCCGAGGTTCCCCAGAGCATGCTGGATGTGTATTCATACCCAGGATCCCAGCGGGCTGAAGCCAAGGGTAGGAGTGTGGTGTCACAACCTTAGTGGGGTTGCCTGTCTCTCTC
>NW_006186034.1:0-508 GCF_000334495.1 Tupaia belangeri chinensis | reverse complement strand
AAAATGAAAAATAAGTAATTATTTAAAAAAACTTGAAAAATTATGGTCATCAAAACTACACAAAGTGTTTCTAATAGACATGCCCTCCGTTGCCCCAGTTGTTACGGTGAATCGTTGAATACTGCGCTATGTGTTGTCATAGGGTGGCAAATGATGGCGAATTCACAACGCCACCCTCATCGCCATTTAGAAACTATCCCCGGAATGTTTTGGATTCCTCTCAGACAACGATCGTAGCCTTCGAGAAAGTTTTTGACAAGTGGTGAAATAATGAAGGTGTACGGGACGAGGGTTTCCTTTCCTGGATCGTCTCTTTAATTGGTGTATGAACAAACCGCGGTTGATTATGTCTGTTGGCATGAAAGAAGCCATCACGGGGTTCATCGTGTCACCGTTCCTCAGTCTCGTCCCGTCAGCACTCCCAGGGGAGCTGGGAATACAGACTCGTTCCCCTTCTCCAACGACAAGTACACACGGCACAGGAAAGATGATCAATACAACCAAAAAG
>NW_006186033.1:0-507 GCF_000334495.1 Tupaia belangeri chinensis | reverse complement strand
TGAGGTCTCAACGTACGCAGTGCCGGCACATGACGCATGCATACTGGCAGTCAAGACTCCTCAGGAGATGGAGGACCCTGCCAAAAAGGCCACTAACTCCTCTCTATCACTGATGAAAGGATGTCTCCTGGGAACAGAACTGCATGTGAACCTCTACTATTAATTTCCTAGGGCTATGGAAATAAAGTACTACACGTTTGGGGACTTAAACCACAGAAACTTATTGTCACACAGTTCTGGAGGCTGGAAGTCCAAGAACAAGCTGTTCGCAGGGCTGGTTTTCTCTGAGGGCTGTGACATGTCCCAGGTCTGTCCCTCCTGGGTTCCGGTGGTTTGCTGGCAATTTTTGCATTCCTTGGCTTGCAGATGTGTCATCCCCATCTCTACCTCCATCTTCATGTGGGGTTCTCCCTTGTGTGGGCGTCTGCTTCAGTATCCAAATTCCCCCTCTGCATAAGGGCATCAGTCATACTGGATTAAGGCTGACCCTACAGATCTCAACTGCAT
>NW_006186032.1:0-507 GCF_000334495.1 Tupaia belangeri chinensis | reverse complement strand
GTGCCATAAATGCCTTGCCTTTCTATTTTTTCTCCTTAATGTCCATTCTGAATTATTTTTAAACCAATAAAAATGTTGCAAAAATAGTAAAGAATTCCCTTTACCATATTCCCTAAATACTAATGTTTTACAAATGTTTTTCTCATTCTCTTTTTCTCTTACTCTTTTATACATATAAACATATACATTACTTTTTCTTTTGAGATTAAATTGCAAACAAATGCCCTTTTCCCCCCCAAATATTTCACTATGTATTTCCTAAAAGCCAAGGACATTATCTTACATAATTACAGTGTAATAAACAAAATCAGAAAACTAATCATGATACGACCCTATTAACTAAGTGACATATCTAATTCAATTTTTGTCAATTGGCCTAAAAATGTCTATTGGTCCAGGATCCAATGCAAGATTATGCATTGAAATTAATTATCATATCTCATTAGTCTTCTTTATCTGGACAGTTTGTCACTCTTTTCTGTGTTTCACTGACATTTTGAAGAGTCC
>NW_006186031.1:0-507 GCF_000334495.1 Tupaia belangeri chinensis | reverse complement strand
AGGGCCGCAGGGGGGCCAAGACAGGCAGGGCTGCAGGCCATCACAGGACAGTCCTGGGAAAGCCTGGGGCTGGCGTGGTGATTCCTGCTCCAGGGCCTGGCGTCTTCCTGGGAACTAGTCATCCCAGCTCACCACAGTGAGAAGTGTGGAAGGGAGGGTCTTCTTCCAAGTCGGCCCTCAGGAGCCGTCCTCCCTGACTCAAGTCACACCAAGTGTCTTAGGCCAAGCTCGGGGTCCGGCCCCAGTGCTGGGCATCCCTGCGGGCCCTACGATGCCATGTGGTTGGTGTGTGTTTGGGGTTTTCTGAGGCCCTACTCCACCCTGATCCCCTGCCCGCATGGCACTTGCTGCACTGACCCTCCCCGGGAGCCGGGAGCCGACTGAGCTCAGACACCCCTGCTGTTCCTCATGGAGCCCCTCTCCATCCCGCTGCCTCATGCTACTTCCACTGTTAGAGCCCCTTCTTGGGGGTACCTCTGGGCTCAGCTCAGAAAGTTCCATCTCTGG
>NW_006186030.1:0-507 GCF_000334495.1 Tupaia belangeri chinensis | reverse complement strand
TATAGCAAAAAACTCTCCCCCAAAAAGAAAAACAAACCTCCCAGTCACTAGACTGAAAAAACACATGCCCAACAGCCAAAGATTTTAGCTGTGAATTTGAACTTCAGTTTGTTCCTAAAAATTCCACAAAACTGACTGACTTTTAAGATCTATCTTGCTACCCCCTCCAAAAGATATTCTGCACCTAACAATTCCCCTCTGCTACACTTTAACTCTTTATTGAGGATACAATCTTATCCTTTCAGATTACCCTGGCAGAATGGGCCACATTTCAGGTCCATACACAACATAAGCTACCTGTCCCAAGAATACATTATGTGCTTGCCCCCTCTTCTTTCCACAAGAATAATTCCATGGACCCATTACCTTAGGCATCCTAGTCATGCCACCAACAAGAATCACTTCTCCTATGTCACTCTTGCTGACTTCTGCATCTTGCATAGCTTTCTGGCATGGAGCAATAGTCCTCCTGATTAGGTCAGTGACAATCCCCTCAAATTGAGCCCG
>NW_006186029.1:0-507 GCF_000334495.1 Tupaia belangeri chinensis | reverse complement strand
GACCCGCTGGCAGAGAGGGAAAAGTGAGTCAGGGGTGAGGGGGTCAGGTGGGAAACAAGGGGAGTGTGCGGGGACTATAAAAACGTGGTGGAAAATGAAATTAAGAGTTTATTTTGGTACCCCCCAAAATGTTGAAATCCAGGTATAGTTTTCTCAGGAGACACCTTTTCATAAACTCTGCAAAGACCACTCACAGGAAGGAAGAAACGTAGGTGAACGCAGGAGATGGCAAGCAGTGAAAAGACCTCTCCGAGGAGGAGGGGGACCCTGGTGGCCCGGTGGCATCTCAATGCTCTGCGGATCTACCCACCTGGGAAGACTCCAGATCTGTGTCTGAGTCCTCCCCGAACACGCTGGGCAGGCCCAGGCCCAGGCCCGTGCTGCAGGGCTGGCTGAGGCCGAGGGTGGATGGCAGCATGAAGACCCTGTTAGGGTGCTCCCCACCCCTGACCTCCACCCCAGCTCTCTCACACGTGGGAGAGGGAAAGAAACAAACTTAAAAAAAAA
>NW_006186028.1:0-507 GCF_000334495.1 Tupaia belangeri chinensis | reverse complement strand
CATGTGGGAGTCAGCACCCTTAACCACCATGTCCTCTGCTAGCCCCAATATTTGCCTTTAAATTAACAGCTGGGAGCTTAATAATTATTTCTGTGTCCATTATTTGAGAAATTTCACTTTAAGTAAGTGGAACTCAGAATACTGGGGACACCCTACTCTTTTACCCTTCTGCCCATCCTGACATGTATATGGGGCTTCTTGTCTAATTCTCAGATCATTGGTGAGATCCAAGACTTGTCCCATGACTTATGTCTTCAGTCAGATAATGACAATATCCTCATGGTTTCATGTCATAAAAAAAATTAGAATTGCAATCAAATTTACAGTCCAGTTAAATAATCACAATTCAGCACTTAAACAATAATTTAGGACTAACTAAACCTTAATGAAAATGAGGTGTGGAGTTGATTTCTTCTGCAGTTTTGTTTTCTATCCCTCTGCCATGTGTATCATTGTTACTGACTCCTCAGGTCAAAGAAGGAAAAAAATACACACACACACACACAC
>NW_006186027.1:0-507 GCF_000334495.1 Tupaia belangeri chinensis | reverse complement strand
TTTTTTTTAATTAAAAAAATAAAAATAAAAACCCTTTGCAGGACAGCAAATAAAATGACATAGAAATAAGAGAGTAAACAAGGGTAGTATTTCATAGGGGGTATCCAGGCAAAACTGACAAACATGGCAACATTTGAACAGAGCTCTCAAGGAAAACGAAGTGGGAGCTGCAATAGTATCTAGGAAGTGGACATTTTGCAGAAGAATTGTGAAAAGGGAGAAAAATGAGATTATGTCTGGATTTTGAGGAATAAGGGACCTGCTGCTGCTGAAACTGATGCTGATAAAGAAACTGAGGGCTCTTCAGTCACGTGGCATCCTAGCCCTCTATGATGTAGTTCTCAAAGAATACAGATGCTGCAGGAAGATTCCAGTTGCAAGCTCCCCACTGACGTGTACATTTGGGGACACATTGTGGTATTTGACCACTTTGTGCTGTGTATTTTAAAAAACATTCATAAACAGAAGAAGCTGGACCTTCACAAGAAGGTTCCACATGGCTCCAGT
>NW_006186026.1:0-507 GCF_000334495.1 Tupaia belangeri chinensis | reverse complement strand
TTTTTCTAGAAAAATAATGGTTAAAGTTTGTGACAACAGATATCTCCATGTACCTTATGTACACTGAGGCATTTTTGAAATTTGTATTTTGTTATTTGATGTTGCTTAATATGGATTCACTATACATGATAGATCTTTGATCTTAATGACTGTCATTTCATCTTTGAGAGCTTAGGGACAAAGCTACTTCTGTCAAAATTAGCACAACTTAAAGTTGTTATAATTTTCTCTCATATGAAATGATTTTTACAAAGTCAAAAGTAAAAATTATAGATATTAAAATTTAAAAAATAAATATTTTGTGTACTTATTATAAGGAAACACATAGCTAAATTTAATTCTACATTTGTAAACAAAATAAATACAATATTAATAGGAATTTTAATGGATTGATTATTTGGGTATGTAACTAAAAGTTCTAAAATACAAAGCAATGGCCCAGATCTGGTAGCACGGATTAGACACTACTGCTAGGCAGTCTGAGACCACCCAGAAGGTCCAGGGTCT
>NW_006186025.1:0-507 GCF_000334495.1 Tupaia belangeri chinensis | reverse complement strand
TTGTTTCTCCCATCCCGAGGGTTGTTCACCTTGTAGGTAGGAGTATCTTAGCTCAGCCACTGCTCTATTTCCCTGGAATTCAGCCTTGGTGTGTGCAGCTGCTTGGCTCAGTTAAGGCACCAGTTCCCCAGGGGGCTGAGTGCTGTTTCAGCTCAGGCTGGTGCTATGACTTCTGTGAGTCGCTGAGACACCAATTCTCTGGGAGGCAAGGATCCACTTACCTTAAATTTCAAGGGGAAAAGCACAGCAGTGACTGGGAAGAGTTCTTGGATCAGTTTTGTGGCAGCTTGTCTCCATGGATAGGGTATAGCAGCAGAGAAACTCGGAGATGGGAGCCCACTAGATAAGAGTGTTTCAGTGGCAAGAAAGCCCAAAGGATAAAAGTGTACCACGGCCATTTTCCCGCAAGCAGGTTGGGGCACGATGTTGGCCTCTTTTCTGTGTAGACTCCAGGCAGCTCCCTCAGCTGGACTCAGTACCAGTGAGCACTGTAGGAATTTCCAGTGT
>NW_006186024.1:0-507 GCF_000334495.1 Tupaia belangeri chinensis | reverse complement strand
AAAAAAAAACTCTCCAAAAAATAAAAAAGAATTAACTGGGCAAAATCAGATTTCAAATTAGATTAAGACTTCAAGAAAATGTTGCTTACTCATTTATCTTCTTGCAGATAGGAGAGAAATACCTGTAGTTCCCAGATATTCTGTAATCATAAATACCATGTCTACATGCTTATATACAGCACATGGCAATGAACAAAGCATATCTCTAAATGGTGTCTCTGTGGGTCCAAGGAAAATCCTTGTAAAGTAGGCAGGATATGTTATTGCACAAATAATCATTTTAGGAGTGGGAACAGGAGGTTTAAGAAAATAATTGCCTAATGTCTCTGAGGAACCAGGCTGAAGCCAGATAAACTAACTCTTAAATTAATGCTGATATCTAACCAGTACCTAAGAACATAGACATTTTGAAGCAAGGGAGTTTTTTCATTGTCCCTTACAATTTCTTTCTCTGGGAATGGACGATTAAGAAATTGACTGTGTTGGGGCCAGCAGGTGGTATGGTGG
>NW_006186023.1:0-507 GCF_000334495.1 Tupaia belangeri chinensis | reverse complement strand
ACTCAAATGAAAGTTCATTTTGGGAATCAGAGGAAAGAATAAAACATGGTTTCTTGTTTTGAAGCCTAACCCTTTGGTCCTAGGAAATTGTAAGAGGTAGCATATGTGTCATGTCAGAGCCTAGGTTTTGGAATAAAACCTGGATTTTAATTCAAGCTCTGCTATTTGCTAGTACATAACTTTAAGCAAGTCACTATTCTAGTAAGGATAAGTTTTGTGGTCTGTTAAATGTGACTAATAATTGATGTTGAGGATTGTTGTAAGATAATATTGTAGGCAATCATTAGTCCTTGGGAGGCCCAGGTTCTATTCCTTATCCAATCCAAAGGCTGGTTGTGTGGTATGTTCCTGTAATGCTAGCCACTTCAGAGACTGACACAGGAGGATTATGAGCTCGAGGTTGGCTTGGGCAATGTAGTGAGACCATGTCCAAAAAGAGCTTACTATCATGGTGCACACCTGTAGTCTCGGCTGGGAGATTGAGGCGGTAGGATCACAACATTGCAA
>NW_006186022.1:0-507 GCF_000334495.1 Tupaia belangeri chinensis | reverse complement strand
GAAACTCTTTGAACTCTCCTATTCTCTCTGTGGTAGCTCCTCCTCGCCCTAAGATCTCCCCTGAGCCATTGCTCCCCTGGCTCCTAAACTAAGCCAGCTCCTTCCTACTCACCCTCACAGGGCAGCTCTCTGCCTCTCACACTGCACACCTCTCCTTTAACCACTCATTTGGTGTTCTTTTACCAGAGTGCAAGCTTCTTGAGGGCAGGGCACTGTCTTGCTGAAGGTTGTGTTCCCGATGTCTAGTGCAGGGCTGGGCACAGAATGTGAACTCCACAAGTACAGTCTGCGGGGTCAAGAGTGTGGACTGTGGAGTCAGGCCACTCGATTTTCATTGAGCCAGCTGCTAACGTGGTAACGCAGGGCAAGCCACTGATGCTCCTCTAGTGCATCCAGTCGTAAAGCAGAGATGATAATAATGCCGTCTCCCTCAATGTGCTACTGGGCAGACTGCACATAGTGGCTCAAGTTCAGCTTCAGTCCCATGGTTTACTGTATTCCCCCCCC
>NW_006186021.1:0-507 GCF_000334495.1 Tupaia belangeri chinensis | reverse complement strand
CCTTAACCACCATGCCACCTGCTGACCTTATTTTTATCAGAGATTCTTAGTGCAATGAATCATTATTGCTGAACCATTAGTTTAGAGATGTAAATAACCACTGGATGAGAATTCTGAGAATGATTATATGAAACATTATTTTAATTATTTTTAGAAAGGCTATTTTTAGATATACACATGTGCACGCATCCAACACATGCATGTGCGCACGCACCCCTAAGTCATAAACCTGACAGATGACAAACACTTAGAACATGATTTTTTTGGCCAGGACACCATATAAACACCTCATGTACATACAATGCTGGGCACACCCTGGAGCTAAGCATGTCATGAATTTCATTCACTCCCATCTACAAATTCATGTTCCCATCTCTGACCACAGCCTCATCAGTCATCTCTCCCACTGCTCAGCACCCAAAGAACTTGCCGTTCACCCACACCAAAATTCTCCAGTCAGGTACACTCCCATGTTCATCAGAACATACCGAGGCCCACTCAGTCACC
>NW_006186020.1:0-507 GCF_000334495.1 Tupaia belangeri chinensis | reverse complement strand
GTTGAAAGGCATTCCAAGGTTGTTACTGAAATGAGACTCTCAGTGCATCAAGTATGCCCTGAACCTAGGACTTAATTTGCCCAAATTGGGGAAGAGGCAAGCGGACATCCAATATGTTAACAAGTTTCATTGCAATTATCTTCTGTAGTAAACAAATGACAATGGGAGATGCTGCAATTGAGTTAGGATTTCTTATTTCAGTGGGAAGTAACAGGATCCTCCATTGGTAGAGTTCAAAGATATGGTGGGAGCAATATTCATTCCAGTGAGCCCTGGCACTGCAGTTACAATCACAGCATTTCCACCTGCAGAGATCTTAGAACTAATTGGTTGAAGAATCCCTAAAAATGAGGTTGATGGGTCTTTGAAAGTACTTTTGGCATGGAGGTTAAGGAAACTGGATCACATATGGCCAACAGTAGTTTGAGTCCCAAATCCAGTGACTTGAAGAAAATGTGCTAGGCACATGTGTGCACATGCTCAAAATCCTGATAGAATGGAGGAGAG
>NW_006186019.1:0-507 GCF_000334495.1 Tupaia belangeri chinensis | reverse complement strand
AGATTTCTGTGTGACAATGACAGGGGCCACTTAGAGGACCACATAGCAAAGGAAAATGTGCCTCCTCCCTGGTGGTCAGCTGTTTCCTCCCAGGAACCTGATGCAGCATGCTGGACCAATGCAGACCCCGGTGGGCACGGACCAGGCTCTGCTCACTGGACCCTGGGTCCCTGCAGGGGAGCTGCAGCATCTGACCCGAGAGCCTCCGCCCCCGGCCAGGACAGGGCCTGGCTGAGTCAGCACCAAGAGCGTGTAGGACAGGTGGGTGGCGGGCTGGCGGGCAGGCGGGGAAAGACAGGTGGGCAGGCTGACCATGAGGGGTTGAGTGAAGGCAAATAAAAGGGTGAATGATGGTCAAGTGATAGAAAGAGTGCCTGCAGCCCAAGAGTGTGACCTAGGTGCTGGCCCCAACGGGTCAAGTGCGATGTCCATAGAGATGTCTTTGTTATTATTATTAATTTTTTTTCTTTAAAAAATTTTTTGTCTTTGTGTGTGTGTGTGTGTGTG
>NW_006186018.1:0-507 GCF_000334495.1 Tupaia belangeri chinensis | reverse complement strand
AATAGTGATTGGAACATCCTTATTCATGATTTCTTTCCCAACTCAGAACTTGCAAATATGTCTGATATTATTTCTGATGTAGTTTAAGTGTAAGATCTACATGTCTGTATTAGAGTATTGTACATAAAAATGTCTTGAAAATAAGTGCTTATAAGATCATAAAGCTAAGTTATAATTGTACAAAAATCTCTCATCCTCGGGTCTACCGCCTACTGGGTACAAGTAGCTATTCAATCCAATAGTGCATGTCATACATGCATTGGTCTCCTGGAACTCAGGTGTTTAAACTAAAAAAACGTGTCAGAGCAGGGCAGAGACAGGCGGAAATGACCTGGAACCGATCCATTGGTGTTAAAGAGAGAAGAAGCATTGCATCATCAAGGGAGAGGAGTTAGCTGACCCAGACTTACCTTATCGTTTTAGACATCTTTTTACATTAGAGTAGTCTATTTCTATTTAAACAATTCAGAATAGCTTTAGGGGGCCAGCAGGTGGCATAGTGGTTAA
>NW_006186017.1:0-507 GCF_000334495.1 Tupaia belangeri chinensis | reverse complement strand
TTTACCCCTTCAGCTGAAGCTATAGAATTCTGAAAAAGTTTGACTGAGGATATCTGTTCACCTAATATCTGTTCACCTAATCTCTAGTGAAAGACCTTAGGCCATGTTACAGACTGCATATTTCCACTCCAATTCATATGTTGAAGCCCTGTGTTAGAAGGAATAGAGATTCATTTGGTTCATTATTCTAGCTACTGGAAAATCCTCAGGTATGGTGATGGCCTCAGGCCAGTGTCTGATGTGACATCACTACACAGTCAACAGAAGCAGTGAGGAAGGCAAGCAAATGCAAATAGAGAGGAAACAGAATAATCCCCTTTTTTGTGTGTCCCTCTCATAGTCTACTCATTGAATGGTGCCCTCCAATTAGACCTACATCTTATAGATCTCATAATCTCCCAAAGTCTTTACACTGAGGACCAAGCTTCCAAAACAAGAAACTTTGGAAAATAAATTATTATTTAAATCATAGCAAGGCCTAGCCAATGTGATTTTTTTTTTTTTTTT
>NW_006186016.1:0-507 GCF_000334495.1 Tupaia belangeri chinensis | reverse complement strand
TAAACATTATACCATCTGTTGGTCCCCAAATCTGTAAATTTTATCTCAATCTTTTTGAAGCCCTCAGCTTTCCTTGGCATTCGAATATGCTGATAATTCTGGTAATTATTTGAACCTTTCTACCTCTCTCTTCCCTTCATCATCCTTCCTTTTCCATTCCACAAGATGTGGGTATTCTTAAAGGATTTTTCCTTGGCTTCGTTCTTTTGTTCTATTCACGTACTTTCTCTCTTTTCTATTTATTATCCTCTCAAGAGAATAAGATAGGTATGTAGATCAGTCCCAAAACTGTGTCTGACTTGTCTTCTAATATAATGCCAATATTACAAATGCAAGTTAAGTTTTATTGTAGCATTTGCGATATAATGATAGGAGAATAGAAAGTGGAAAAGTGCTGAGGTGGGCTTCTATATATAGGGGGAGACAATACTTAGCCAGACATATTAACCAGGACAGAGGCTGATAAATTTCATGAAAACAGCTCTTTGGTTAAAAAAAAAAAAAAAA
>NW_006186015.1:0-507 GCF_000334495.1 Tupaia belangeri chinensis | reverse complement strand
AGCATGTGTGTGCTCATGAAGACAATACGATGTCCTCTGTGAGCTCAGGACCAGCCCAGGCAGAGGCACAGTGACAATGGGACCCTACAGTACAGGCACGTGTTTGGGGGCGAGTTTTCTTTTTCCTCCTTATAGGACACCCTCCATGGAAAGGACACCTAAGGACAAAAACTCTGGTTGATTATTGACAGTTGGAAGTTTGGGATACTCAGTTGCACCCTCATCAGAGCCACCAAAGCAGAATGAAATCGTATGGTGGGAAGTCTGCTAGGCAACTGTCAGGGAGCTGCTGGGACTGAGTGAAGCCCTGAGTGGTTCATCTACCAAGGTGCCCAAAATTGAGCAGGATGTGGAGAAAGTGGAAGCAGAGCTCAGGGCTTAGAATTAGTCTCCAGTCTCTGTAGACTTAGCTCCCAGCCCTGCTGCTGGTCCTAGAGATAACACCAGCCTGCTTCTCTTTTGTGCTGTAGGGAACGTGAGCTTGCCAGAGAGATAGAGAGACAGAAA
>NW_006186014.1:0-507 GCF_000334495.1 Tupaia belangeri chinensis | reverse complement strand
CTTATTCTAAAGGCAAATCTTTGTGCCTAATGCTTAGCCTTCTGATATCTCAACTGAGTACCAAGGGTATTAATGAGTTTGTTCCAATAAGCCAGGCCTAAAATTCTAATGTCTCTCAGAACTATGCAGCCTCTAGTTTCCGTTCCACTTTCTACTCTATAGCATCCATTTTCTGTTAAGGACTTAGACTTTATCCTGTGAACATGTAGTCCAACTTTCTGTTAAAGAGTTATGAGAATTTTTCACATATACCTCTGAGCCTTACCTCACACCAGGAACAAAGATTAACTTAAAATTTATTAAAGATGTAATCATAAGGCCACAAACTATAAAACTACTAGGAAAAAAAGTATAGAAAAAGCTCAATTATATTGATTTGGGCAAGGACTTATTTGAACATGACTCGAAAAGCACAACTGACAAAAGCAAAAATGAATAAGTAGGAGTACATCTGTTCTGCAAACAAAAAGAAAGAATATAAACAGTGAAGACAAATCCTATAGACTG
>NW_006186013.1:0-507 GCF_000334495.1 Tupaia belangeri chinensis | reverse complement strand
TAATAATAACAAATACAATTAAATAAATCATAAAACAAAACACAAAAAACAGGATGCTAGTATTCTGTAGATGGCTGTAGGGTATATAGAGTAATGGATACTTTCTGTCTTGCAAATGAAGTATACTACCAGAAGAAATATTTTTGAAGAAGCGAAGTCCAAAGAAACTAGCGATAGATTTGTAACATTTTTATTATGTAAAATATTAGCAAACTCCAAAGTACAATAGTACTTATTTTTTTGCTTGAAGATCGTATCTTCTCTAGTTTACCTAACAATGACATTCACCACAGCTGGAGGAAATTAAACTGAACCTTTAGGAGGTATCGCATACGGACCTGATTGGGGTTATAGACAATAAATTCATTGTAGTTGAGGGTGTAACCCTCTGGATTCAGAATTCCTGTCTCACTTGCTGGTCCCAAGGGCACTGTGCTGCCATTCCTGCCAAATGGAAGAAAGTATCAACATCAGCCTCTGGTTTAGAAGTTGGAGTGGAGAAAGTAG
>NW_006186012.1:0-507 GCF_000334495.1 Tupaia belangeri chinensis | reverse complement strand
TGCTGATGATAATAATTCCAATCTAATAGAAATTTTACGAGAAGTTAGTACATACAGATATATAGTTTGTGAGTGTGAAATAAACATTATCTGTTATCGTCTTTTAACTAACAGCTGCTATTCCCATTCTACAAATTCAAATAAAACAGACATGAAGCTTGTTTTTCATTCAGTTTTATTTTTTAAGTAGTTTTTGTTCTTTTAATTCATGATAAGAGAGCACCTGTGAATGCAGGAGAGAGAGAAAGAGCGAGAAACAAAGTCTGATCATGCCACAATCCCTTCCCCTAGCACTCCAGTTCATCAGAACCTTGGGCATGCATCCACATGCCTGGCATGTTTCAGGTCGAGTGGGCGGGGGATCTGAATCGTGGTCAACCATATGGCTTCCAGTACTGCAGTTTAGCATGCTACTGACTCTACTCCAGTATTTGAGTCCTATTAGGTTTTCTTGTAAAAGATATGTGAATTTGAATATATGTGAATTCTCTGGTGGTTCAGTAAAAT
>NW_006186011.1:0-507 GCF_000334495.1 Tupaia belangeri chinensis | reverse complement strand
TTATTCTCTTCACTTTTTCAGAGAGCTGAAGTTTTCAATGTAAATGAAGTTCGTATTGTCATTTTGTTAATAGGTCTAGCCTTGGATGTTGGCTCTACAACAGCCATTGCCATGCAAAACTGATCTCGATTTTTAAAAATACCTTATCTTCTAAGAATTTCATAGTTTTGCATTTTTTTACATTATACTAGAGGATACACATACTCACCAGAGATAGACAGAAAAGAAGAGGGAGAGAAAGGGAGAGAGCACTCCCAGTGAGGTGCGATCTTGCTTCAATCTCTACTCCATTCCTCCATCTTGTCGGGATTCGGGGAACTCATACACGCACACTCAGTATGTATGTTCTCAAACCCCCGGGGCTGGGCTTAGAAATACAGTAAGACATATGGTTTCTGGCTCGCCTAACCACTAGGTGACAGGGCTGACCTAACAATTTTGCATTTACATTTAGGTCTATGTTATGTTTTTAAGTCATCTTTGTGAAGAGTGTAATGTTTGTATCTA
>NW_006186010.1:0-507 GCF_000334495.1 Tupaia belangeri chinensis | reverse complement strand
TAAAGAAAAGCACGTGCAAAATGTCCAAAGAAATAAAAGGCACCACGACAGCTAAAGAGAGATCGTTGGAAAATGCCAAGAAAACGACCAGCTGAAAGACGGCGAGGCACGGTGCCCCACACGCCGAGCACGGGCACACCGGGGCTTGGCCTCTTTAGAGAAGTGCCGAGAGGAGGTCTGGACAGGCGTGTGCAGACAGGCTGGGACATCTATCTCCAGTAGGGAAGAGGCCGAAGACGATCTGGTTCTTGCCCAGAGACAGCAGCCAGCGTGACACTGCGGTGGATTGCACTGTGTGCGTGAAAGTTCACGTGCCCACAGTGACATTCAGAGAGAGGGGGAAGGGCTTCTGTGGAGGACGCCAGCTAGCTCACCTAGAAAGAGTCATGGCTTTACTAGATCCAGCATTGCGACCACCCGTAATGACAGAGTCAGGAAGAGTCCGCAGTAACTAACAGCACGGGCGGGCGAAGGCCACTGCGAGGAGCCACACCACCAGGGCCCCGC
>NW_006186009.1:0-507 GCF_000334495.1 Tupaia belangeri chinensis | reverse complement strand
TGAATCACCTAGTCATGTCTTGGTCCTCAAGTTATCTGCTGATTAGAACTGCAGCATCTGGCACATGTGACGACCTCTCCTCCTTAAAATGTTACTCCCTTGCCACCCAGCACATCCACTCTCTTGGTTCCTTCCTGCTCTGGACCACACTTTCTCACTTTCTTCAGATTCATGCTCTGCTCTCCAGCCCCTTCAGCCAAACTCTTTTCCACCTACGCTCAATATCAGCAATGGGTTGGAACACTATCCATGAACTGCCTATTCCCAAATACTGATCTTCCTTCCGAACATCTTTCCAGGCTTTTATACCCAACCGTCTACTCAACATCTCCATTTGGATTTCTAAAACGCACCTCATGTCTACATGGCCAACATTAAGCACCAGTCCGAGCTCTTCTCCCCCAAATCTTTATTTCTTTTAAATCTCAAGTCAGAAACCTGCTGCTTCTTTTTCTTTTATGCTCCCACACTCAATCATTCTCTTTTTTTGAGAGATTTTTGCTATAG
>NW_006186008.1:0-507 GCF_000334495.1 Tupaia belangeri chinensis | reverse complement strand
CATTGTTAGTTAATGTGAAAACTGGGGCCAAGACCTGGTTCTTTTGGTACCTAAACTAATTCTACTCTGTCATTGTGTGAATGACTTATTTATGTACAGAGACACAGAAAGCCTTGAAGGGCTGCATTTTTAAAATGAATGATAAATCATAAAACACTGGTCTATGGAAATTAATGGGTATATCACAGAAAAGGAAATATTATGCCCAAATTTGAGAAAAATCAGTTGTACAGTGAAAACTGGGCCTTTTCATTGCAGGAGTACTCAAGGTCTTTAAAATGCATTGTGAATCTTTAGGACAAAGATTTATTCTGCCCACTTATTTTTACCACTGAGTGCTTTATTTCACCCCATTTCTTAGTAATAGCTCCCAGAAAAGGGTGTCAAAGAATATAGTTTGGTAAATGCTCAAATATTTGAGGAACAACTCCTTCACAGTGCTGGATGCTTTGGAGTCTGCAATGAATAAGAGAAACCATTGTCCCAATAACATATACTTTAGCTGGG
>NW_006186007.1:0-507 GCF_000334495.1 Tupaia belangeri chinensis | reverse complement strand
AATGTATATATATACACACACACACACATATTGTATATACATATATATGGACACGTATCTAGTAGGAACCAAAGTTAGAACTTTGGACATGAGATGCCGCTGTCCCAAAGGCCAACTCTACCATGTTGCTGTTGTTTCTTAGCAACCGCCCCGAGCAGCCTGGTGCACTAGTGGTCAGACAAGGCCTTCACTCAGCGCCGCACCTTGGAACTGAGCGTTAATGTCCCACTTATCCAAGAGCAGCATCCTTTCAAAATTCCAGTGATACAGGACAACGGAAGGATAAGCAGCAACTTCCTGTCCTGGATAAAACCAAGCTGCTTGTATCTTATCAGGTCAGCATAGGGGAACTCACCCAGATCATGAGAAGGTGCTGTCAGCTCAGGGGTAATCACGAGCATTCTTCCCGCTGGTGCACAGGCAGAGCTTGATGCAGATGTATTTCCACGCTGATTTCTGACGTGTATGAAAGTGAGAATGAAGTGTCATTCCTGCATATGACAGCTA
>NW_006186006.1:0-507 GCF_000334495.1 Tupaia belangeri chinensis | reverse complement strand
TCCTGTAGGCTTTGATGTTTGGCATTGTTGTCTCTATGTAATTGATTCCTGATTTTCGTGGTTGTTGTGGCACATGCATGGAGTCTTCTTAGACAGGTGTCACTGTCACAGTCCTCTTCGCTCTGCAGCCTGAGTGTCTGGGCCTGAGGTCTAACTTTATTAGAGTCATATTCAGAGAATTGTTATCTAGTCTCCGGTGCTCACTGAGACTTGTTTTTTATCCAGTTTGGGTAAAATCTCACAGGTGCTTGAAAAGAGTGTGCGTTTGTTGACAGTGGGGCATAGTGATGGTGCCTGGTCTCGCTTCCAGGGTGCGACCGTGACTGTGTCGTTCACGTCCTCTGATACCCTGATGCCTTGCCTGAGGTTCTCCCAGCCCTACTGGGATTTATCAACTTATAAATGTCCATTATAAGTATTTCTTCAATTAATTCCATTCTCTTCATTGGAATCTGAGCTTCTTAAATGCAGAGGCCGGGGCCCAGCAGGTGGTATGGTGGGTAAGGC
>NW_006186005.1:0-506 GCF_000334495.1 Tupaia belangeri chinensis | reverse complement strand
CCTAAAATGAAAAGGTTAACTTTATCTATATTGGTACTATCATGATACAACCGTGAACGGCCATGATCCAACTGCAAAATTCTACTGGCAAGTACCTGCTCCACTTTAATATCTGTACAATTTAGGCCACTAAGACATGTTTCTTTAGTGGGATGATAAACAAATCCTATATGCTTAAGTAGAAGCGATTCCCTATCAGGTGCAAGTTTCTGTAAAGCTTTATATCTAGGTTCTTCACTCAGAACTGTATGAATTTCACTCATTTTATCTGAACTTGGTGTTGCATTAAGATCTAAATCATAAAAAAGTTCAGAATGTTCAAAGAGCATTTCCTGAAACTCTTCTTTGGCTTTTTCAACGATTTCTCGCTGATGCCTACCATACACCTCTTTGCTGTCTGTCTCAGTGATATATTTGAAAGCTTCATCTTCCATAACACAGCACATAACTTCCTCCCATGGCTGCCCAGGTGACATAAACTGAATTTTTTCCAAGGTCTTTTTGAA
>NW_006186004.1:0-506 GCF_000334495.1 Tupaia belangeri chinensis | reverse complement strand
CCATGTGGGAATCCAGTGCATTAACCATCATGTCACCTGCTGGCCCCGTCAGGCTCTTCTGGGCACTTGATATACACAAGACAGGACAAACACCCTGCCCTCGTGGAGTGCGTGTTCTGGCGCAGAGGAGACGGTGATGAATATGCGTGTGAGCAGATTGAGGGCCATGGTCCGGATGGTGACATGGGCATCGGAACGCCTGACACGGGGCATACAGGGTGACCTGGCAGGTAGCTTCCTCAGATATGGCTATTAGGGAAGGCCTCTCCGAGGAGGTCACATCTGAGCCATGGAGATATCTTGGGGGAGGAGGGCAAGTGCAAAGGCCCCGGGGCATGAGCATTTGAGGGAAATCAAGAAAGCCAGGGTAACAGAAGATGATCAAGGCCCAGCGATGGTTGGAGGTACTAAGAAGGTCAGCAGAGTCAGGTCATATAGGCCCTTAGGGCTCGAGGTTAAGAGTTTATTCTCTTTCTTTTTTAAAAGAAGTATTTATTTCATTTTAT
>NW_006186003.1:0-506 GCF_000334495.1 Tupaia belangeri chinensis | reverse complement strand
AGAGAGATAGACACCCTCAATAAGATCTTATCACACTGCGATGCCATTTCTCACCAAGACTTCCAATCAGTAGGACTATGGACATTTTTAGGGGCAAGCCAGTTTCAGATCTACCCTGGGAATGAACCCCGGTCTTCCATGTGACTCTAGCACTGCAGAGTGGCATACTGTGCCAGTGCTCTGTGGCTAGGTCAAACCCCTCATTTTCTCTTCTGTATTTTAAGTATTTAAAGAAAGTTGGATCAGATTATATCTCCAGCTTCCTACTAATCCTTTAAACTACTTCCTAGCCATTTTAAGACTCCATGGCAAAGGGTTGGTGTTCCAGCTTTTTTCTATGAAAAGCATTGATCTATAAGTGATGCCTGTTGACAGAACAATAACCAGAAATGGTGGGTTTCTTGCTTTCAAACACACTTGCAGAGGCAAATATTTTCCACACTTTCATTTATCTTTATCATTTATTATACTGATATTTTAGCAGAACTGTCAGTGTGTGTATTTAT
>NW_006186002.1:0-506 GCF_000334495.1 Tupaia belangeri chinensis | reverse complement strand
AAAAAATATGACAGGCACACATGCTCAGGATCCTAACAGGATGGAGCCTTGGAGGGAAAAAGATTGCAGCGTAATCAGGCCATATGGGGAGGGGTGCTGATTCGTTCATTCTCTCTCTCTTCCTCTCTCTCACATGTACACCTACCCTCTGGCATGAAATAAAGCAAAAGGCTGAACACATCACGAACACAAAAGATATGTTAGACTTTGGGTGATTCTGAGCATGTCAGAGTGAGGGTCCCAGCAGGGATCCACATGCAGGTCTGAGTTGACTAGATGGGAAAGGACTGCCCTCAACTTGGGGTGGGCCTGATTCAATCCACAAGGGGCCTGGAGAGAAGAAACGCAGAAGGTGGATGGTCTCTTTTGAGAGAGAGCAACATAGACTTCTGCTGTGGTAGATGTCAGAACTCAAGGCTAGCCTGCCTTCAGACTCCAGGCTGCATGTCAGTAGCCCCTACGTTCTCAGAGGTTTGGTTTCAGACTGTGAGTTCCATCATGGGCTT
>NW_006186001.1:0-506 GCF_000334495.1 Tupaia belangeri chinensis | reverse complement strand
AAACTAAGTAAGTGAAGAAAAATAAGTCATTTTTCTAAATTTGCTTTCCATGGGAAAGAAAGCCAAATTGTTTGCTAGAAATTATGTTATAATTGGTTAGAGTTGGAGAAGACACTAACCAGGAAAAACCTGTTTGGAATCACCCATTTGTTGCAGATAATTGAGAGACAAAAAACAAATAAACAACATAAAAAGGAAAAACAAAACCATAAATGGTCTGAATGATGGAATACCCTCTCCTTCGAATTTATGTATTGGAATCCTAACTCTCAAGGAGATGGTATTAGGAATTGGAGATTTTGGGAGGTGATGAGATTATGAGGGTTCCATTCTCATGAATGAAATTAGTCCCTTTACGAAAGAGACCTGAGAGAATTTTTTTGCTGTCCACCTTAGGGATGCAGCAAGAAGGTGTCTATGGGGAGTGAGCCCTCACCAGATAAAAAAATTTGCCAGTGTCTTGATTTGGGACTTTCTAGCTTCCAGAACTGGGAGAAAAACATCTC
>NW_006186000.1:0-506 GCF_000334495.1 Tupaia belangeri chinensis | reverse complement strand
AAAAAAAACTCAAAATAATTTAAGTAGGATTATCTAAAAGAAAACCATACAAGGTACATCATATTCAAATGACTAAAACCCAGTAACTGGAAAAGTACTAAGTACAGCCAAAGAAAACATAAAACTTGCATATATGGAACAAAAATAAGAGTACTTTCTGTCAGAAAACTATGCAAGTGATTTTAGAAACTATTTCGCAATATATTACAGAGATAAAACGGGACATTTCATGATAAAGGATCCAATTCATCAAGAAAACATAAAAACACTAAATATGCATGCACCAAATAAGAGCTTCAAAATGTATGAACCAAGAAAAGAAAAATAAACGAATTACCATAAAGATTTCAACATTCATCTCTTCCATGATTAGTACAGAAAACCCAGAGGTAGGCAGAAATTATTTACCCATTTGATTTAATTAACATTTTTAGATGCTCATTCAACACATTCTTCTGGAATGCAAACAAAACATTCTCTAACACAAACCATATTCTTTTTTGTGG
>NW_006185999.1:0-506 GCF_000334495.1 Tupaia belangeri chinensis | reverse complement strand
AGGAACATATTACTTCATATGACAAAAGGGACTTTGCCACTGTGATTAAGGTTAAAGACTTGAGAATAGGAAATTGTCCTCAATTATGTAGTTAGGATCAATCTAATCACAGCTTTTTAAAAGCAGAGGACCTTTCTAAGCAGTGTCCAGAGTGGAAGATAAGACCAGGGAAGAATATTACTAGAGATGGTGTTGCTGGATGGAGGAAAGAGGCCAAGAGCCAAGGACTGTGTTTCGCAATTAAAAGCTAGAAAAGGAAACAAACGAAAAACAGATTCTGCCCTAGAACCTCCCAGAAAGAACACAGTTATTCTGACACATTGAACACAATGAAACCTGTGTTGGATTTCTCACCAATAGTATTAGAATATAATAAATTGGCATTATTTTAAAACCTCTAATTTTTAGCAATTTTTTACAGAAGTAACAAAAATATACTATTATTGAAACTATTACTCCTTACAGTATTTAAAACACCAGTGAGGGAAACTAAAAGCTTAAATATG
>NW_006185998.1:0-506 GCF_000334495.1 Tupaia belangeri chinensis | reverse complement strand
TCGTTTTGATCACAATGTCGTGTGAACCCAAATTGGGGCAAACAGCTTGACAACAGGTTGTGAGGCTGGGACTCCGGAATGCGAGAGCGAGAGCCGTCGGGCCTCGGCTTCCCATGTGCCGAGCCCCATGCTCAGTGCTTTACCCGCTCCGATTCTCACCACGCCCTCGAAGGAGCCACCAGTTACCCCAGCTGAGGAAACAGGTACAGCGAGGTCAGGGATCTTGGCTGAGGCCAACGATGATTGAGCCAGAGTTCCACTCAGACCTGGGCCTGTGACTCCACTGCCTGTACTTTAATCTGAGCCGGGGGGCCCTGGTAGCATCCCCGAGAGCAGGGGGACATAAAGACAGGAAGGACAGATCTCACCTGGGGGTTCAGGGAGGGCTTCCTGAAGGAGGTGCCAGCTGACCCAGAAGGATGGGAAGGTTTGTAGCGGGCAGCGGAGTGAGGCACCAGGAGGAAGAGACCCTTTGGGTCCAGGCTAGAAGCTTTAGCCCTCTCCTC
>NW_006185997.1:0-506 GCF_000334495.1 Tupaia belangeri chinensis | reverse complement strand
TTCTATGATGACCATCTCACAGATTTGAAATTGAAGCTCATAAACATTACATAATTTGCCCAAGATAATAAAACTAGCAAGTAGAAGATCTAAAATTTCAATTTAATATCTTTGTTCATTTCAGCACATCAATGATTATCCTTCAAGCCATTTTTCCCAAATGTAGTGAATATATCACCACTATCTTATAGAAGTATAAGCATCTTGGGGGCTAGATGATAGCACAGTGGTAACACAGCATTCTGTGGGAAGGTGCTGGTTCACATCCAGAAATATGTGTCATTGAACCAGGGTGGGCTGGCTGAAGCTGTGCATGGATTGTGGCATTGAGATTCTGCTGACGGTTTAGTCTCTCTTTCTCTATCTCAGAAGAAAGAAAGAAGCATCTTATTATTTCAGAGATTAAAAACTTTTCTTTTCACTAAGTTCTATCTCAAAGATTTAATTCTTAAAATTATTTCCTGTCTTTCTTAAGAAATAACTTTTGCTTGAATGACTTGGGAGAT
>NW_006185996.1:0-506 GCF_000334495.1 Tupaia belangeri chinensis | reverse complement strand
TGTCATCTGCTAGTCCGTTGCTTACTTCTTAATAGGGTGACCTGGGCCACAGGGTGATGGCTACCAGGACACCTGCTGAATTGAACTCAGCAGTCCACAGCATTCTTTGCATGTCCCTTTTCTTGGGTCATCTTTCTGAGTGCCCTCCCCTCTACCCCAAACAATGTCCTAAAAGGGAGGACAGGCAGAGCCCTGTGTGGGGATATTGGAAGGCAACTCGTTTGATGCCTGGGAGCTTTGCTTATGGTGAGATCCAGTTATCCAGTGAGCACGAGTACTGTGGAATCCAGTGAAGAGAGTTGGGGCTATTGAACAGGGAGACAGAGAGAGGAGTTCAATGGCTTCTGTTAGATGCAAAGGTGGCTCCTGGGAGGTCTCTGGCAGTTGCTGCAGAGCCAGGAGCCCATCTCCCAGCTAGTGGTCCATCACAACCTGGAACACATATATTATGCCTTCATTGGGAAACTAGATGATTTCAAAGGGCTGTACAGCTTGTCTCCCTCTGG
>NW_006185995.1:0-506 GCF_000334495.1 Tupaia belangeri chinensis | reverse complement strand
CTAGGACTTAAACCACAGTCAACTATATGGGACTCCAGTAACATAACCATTATATGCCATCTACTGGTCCCACATGACAGAGACTTCTAATGGCCTACTCAATGTATATTCTCTTTTTACAGAATATTTTATATAGGTTAACAATACTGTCAACTAAAATATTAACCTTCTTAGACTCTCTTACATTCAATGGTGGCCAAAGAGCTGAAGTCTACCAGTAGAGTAGAAGTACAGATTGCTGGCTGGGGGAGCAAGAGTTTTTCTTAAATGGACAAATCTATTTTCTTAAATAGACCAGGCCATTTTGAGTCCCTGCTCTTCCTTTTTCCTGGCTCACAGGGGATGCTATTGCTACAGGTATAGTAGCAGGACCATGAGCACAAAAGTTATAATCACAGGTCACACTAAGGGGAAACAGCTCAGGACACTTATGGCATCTTAAAATCACCACAACAGTCATTGTAGTCGTATTGAAATTGACAGTGTGAGAGAAAAGCAAACTTCTT
>NW_006185994.1:0-506 GCF_000334495.1 Tupaia belangeri chinensis | reverse complement strand
ATCCAAAATGCAATGACTCAGATGACCCCTTCAACTATATGGACTATCGTATGTTTCAAGATGACGATAGTTACTGAGCTGGATATGTAAAGTATTTGTAGTCAAATGCTTTACTCCTGAACTGTAACATAATTTACATGAAATATTTGGCTCACATGAAATCCTAACTCCAATTTCTCCCCATCATCCATCACCTTTTGGATTATCTTTCCAAGCAACCTCAATCCTCTTTATATTTCTCAGAATATTAAATATTAAAACTATATAGCATGGTTATGTCCCATTTTTCATACAAGTTGAGCTTCTCACATAGGAAGAGGAAGTTATGGAAGAGGTAGAGAATTAGATTTAACTGGAGATAGAATTCTGCCAGAGGGATAACATAAAAAGAAAGGTCAAAGGATTGAGAGTCTATGTTTGGGAATGATAATTATGGTAGACTATGTAATCCAGGTTGTTAATGAGGAAAATGAGAATATGAGGGGAGGCGAGAGTAGTGAAAAGAT
>NW_006185993.1:0-506 GCF_000334495.1 Tupaia belangeri chinensis | reverse complement strand
GCCACTGGGGCCAGGATTCACACTGTGGTCGGCTATGTGGGATCCTGCTCCCTCAATCTCTGTGCCATGGAGGTGGCTTTGCCAGCAGGATTTTGATACTGGGATCTACCTTGTACCTCAGGCAGTCCCAGGTTGTAGGACACAAACCTGGAACCTTCCCATGAGGTCCAGCCTCACAGAGTCACACTTCACCCCTGCCCTCAGCCGCCACCCTCCGTTTACTGAACTGTCTTACGTCCTCTCTCGTTCTCCTTCCTTCCTAATCCCCTGCACACCGTCATTAGCCTAAAAGGAAGCTTTCACACGTCCACGCTGACGGTTAGCACTGCTGTTGCAGCCGTTGAGCAGGAGCAAGTCTGCGCTTGGGAATTCTCAGTCTAAAACTCTCAAGTCCAATATGCCCTAAAATCTAAAAATTTCCAAAAGAATGACTTATTTTTTAATTTATTGTTACTGTTGTTATTGTGTTTTTAATTCACCAGAAAGAGAGGAAAAGTGAGAAAGCA
>NW_006185992.1:0-506 GCF_000334495.1 Tupaia belangeri chinensis | reverse complement strand
TGCTGGTTCCTCCCCTCCTTCACTCTTAATAGTGCGTATCTGACACCAAATACTTGTGTTTGCATTTGGTCTCTGGTTTTTAACACCGTTTCATTGGAAAATGAGTTCCAAGCAATGAGCTAGCAGATGTCCCTTTGAAAGGTGTAAGTGGGACTCTTGCTGCTTTTCGAGAACAAAGTTCCACAGTAGGAGAGTCTAGTCAGGCAGGGTCACCCCCATCAATGAAGAGCAGCAGAACTGGACACTTGTCTGGACATCATCAATGTTCTCTCCCTAAGGACCCAAGACTTGTGTGTTACTGTGTTACATGTTACACATGTGTTACATGAAACATGTGTTCTTTCCGTTTTTTCTTTAATGGCATGATTTCATGGTGGGGACAAAGACATTTTCCAGTATTACCTAGATGGTATTTGGACTGGGTCACTGAAAGAATTTCATAAGCAAGTCATTCCAAAATGGACTCTAAAAAACTAAGATTTAGGGACCAGCAGTTAGTGTAATGG
>NW_006185991.1:0-506 GCF_000334495.1 Tupaia belangeri chinensis | reverse complement strand
GTGTGCCGCTCCCCTTCTCCCACCAGCGGGGGCCTCTGCGAGGGTGGGGCACACCCTCCCTGCTGCTTTTTTCTTTTTTTTTTCCCCTCTTCCCAATAAAATCACAACTCAAACCTGGGTATTTTTCTCCCACTGCTAGCCCCGCCAAAACTTTCTGCGAGTCACGCCCATTCCACGTGGACCTCCCTTCCCTGTCCCAGCAACCTCTGCGAGGAACCCACCCGCAGCACGTGACCATTTGTTGGGTTTCCTTCCTGCGGCTCCCTTTTAGAAGGCGCCAGCTAACGGCTGAACAAAAGTGCCCCCTTCAGGGTGAATGTGCGGCAGCAGCCTGGGAGAGCAGAAAAGTTGATGAATGCCAGAGTCCATGCAATAAGGGATGTGGCTGCCTCTGCTGAAAATGATTTCACATCCACGTTGCTCCCTGGTTAATAACTTCAAAGACTGCACAATTAAAAGATGAACCAAATTAAAGGAAAGGGGGACCAGCAGTTGACATAATGGCT
>NW_006185990.1:0-506 GCF_000334495.1 Tupaia belangeri chinensis | reverse complement strand
GTGTGTTCCAAGAAATAGAACAGAGTAAAGGGGACCCAAGCACCCAGCCCCGCGCCCCATCCGGCGCGCCCACTTGGCTTTGGTGCTGGGACCCACAGCCGCTCCCCGCCCGCCCCCGCAGCTACTGTAACCTGCATTCCACGTTCAGCGTGTACGTGTACGGGGCCTACCCGCTGCCCATGAAGACGCCCGAGGTCGTCCTGTGCCTGCTGATGGGGGGCATGCTGCTGACCGTGTGGCTGGCCTACATGGTCCCCAAACTGCTGCACACCCAGAGGGGCACCAGGATCCGGCAGTTCTGGGCCCAGCTGTGCAGGAAGTGCGTGCGCTGCGGTTGTCTCCGAGCAAAGCGCTGAGCGGCTGCCGGGGCAGGGCAGGGACGCAGGCCACGTTGCTCCCCGAGCCCACGGGCCAGGCTCAGTTCACCGTCCTAAATAAAGCATTAGATACCAGACAGAAAGCTGCATCGCTGGAACACAAACCTCCGGGGCCGAGGGGCTTATAAA
>NW_006185989.1:0-506 GCF_000334495.1 Tupaia belangeri chinensis | reverse complement strand
TGTAAACAACGTCAGTGGTGTCTGCAAGAGCCTCCACACTCTGTACTATGAGTGTTTGCTGTGTGCGTGGCACAGCAAGGTTGGGGACGGGGATCACCAATGGGCTGTGGATCTCTATGAGCGGTAGGAGCTGTAGTCTCTGGAGATCCTGCAAGGCCCTAAATGCCTACCTGTGGAAGACATCCAGGTGATGGGAGCTGGAAGCGTCAGTCCGAAATGCCCAAAGGGGTCCTGCAGGGTCAGGGCCCTGGGAGCAGAGATGGCGTCCCCGGGATGTGCCCACATCAGTCCGCCTGTTTCTGACAGCCGTCTCTGCACTGTGCTGGCTTACATAAGTCTTGGACCGTTCGGTGCTGAGAGGGTTTACATGCTGGCTCACGGCCCTCTCACTAATTCAGTGGGCAATGGGATGCTGGTGGTGTCTCGGAATATGAAGACATGGGGTGGCCATAGGTATTCAAGGCAGGCTGTGTTCTCAAAATGGCACTGTTCTTTTTTTTTTTTTT
>NW_006185988.1:0-506 GCF_000334495.1 Tupaia belangeri chinensis | reverse complement strand
TCTCTCTCTCTCTCTCTCTCTAGTGGGCTCAAGCACCCTCTGGCAAAATTTTAAAAAGGGCCCACGAAACTAAGTATCCAACTAAGGAAATTAAAAATGTAAAGCACTATCTAGATGAGGGGAAATGTAAAGTCTCAAATTCAGATTGGATCAAGAAAAAAAAAAACATGATTTATTATCTAGTCTATGTGCCTATGGAAAAATAATAATATTCATAATAGGCGTATAAAAGAAAAATAAAGATAGGTATACAGAAAAGTAAGGAATTTTAAAAAGAGACGGAAGCATGAACTTACAGAAAAATAAACATTTGTTTATGAAACATAAATGTAGTACCCTCCTAAGTTCCGCACTAACAGTTCTTATGTGCAATAGTAGCTATAAACACTGCTGAGTTAACAAACACTTTTTTTAAGAACTACAGATATTCCTAATCTAGTCTTAGAAAAGTATATTTTTAAATGGAGTGAGAAGGAGAATGATATGTGAGCTAGATTTTCTGAAAT
>NW_006185987.1:0-506 GCF_000334495.1 Tupaia belangeri chinensis | reverse complement strand
ATATATATACATATATATATATATGTATATCTTTGTATTTTAAGCTCGTTTTTTAGATTCTTCATGGGAGTAAGATGAGCTCTAAATCCAGTAGTAGTAAATGAATAAAGGGCTGAGCTCATGAATGTTGAATATATTGTATAAACCATGTTTGTTGTGTGTGTTTTATATTGTTAGCTGAGACAGAGGTTAAGGAAATAAGATTTGCAAGACAGGCATAGGTTCCAATCATAAATCTGTTAGAAAATCACTGTGAACCTTGAGCAAGTGAATTAAATCACTTGCATGTAGTTTTGTTATCACAAGGTGGAGGTAATAGTAAGATTTTTGCAAGAATTAAAAGAATCAAATGTAAAATGCTTGATATAGGGCCTGGAAAATGGTAAACTCTCAGTCAAGGTGAGCCTTTGAACAATATTATTATGGAGGCAGCGCCGCAGCCTAGTGGTTACAGGGAACTAGATCCCACGTGGCTCATTGTAGTTCAAATCCTGGCCCCAGTGGCT
>NW_006185986.1:0-506 GCF_000334495.1 Tupaia belangeri chinensis | reverse complement strand
TTTTAAATACTTCAGATGTAACTTAGGCATCTAGTTCTATGTTTAAAATTATTTTTATTTTTTTTCTGGATAGTATCTATTAATGTCTTTTTCATATTTTCTCTACCAGATTAATTTTTATTTATATTTAATTATACACTGACATACTATTTCTTTTATAATTACACATTTGCTTAATTTTCTGGGCTGTGATTTAATTTTGACTTTCTTGTGCCATGTACAAGCTGTTTAGTATAGTAATGAAATTTACCAAATAATATAAGTAAAAAAATAATCCTCCATCCATTCTTTGGCAAATCAGATTTATCAATATTTTATTTAACTTTTCTGTGTTTAAAAATATATTCCCTGTGTCACTCTCAATATTTTTCATCATTGTTTTTAGTATTTAATTTTTTTTAGTTTCTTTGATTTTGTGTTTTGTATTAAATTGTGGTCCTCTGGTACTGATATGAAGAGGTAAATAGGGGTAAATTTTAATTGTTTTTCTAAATAAAATTTTTTGT
>NW_006185985.1:0-506 GCF_000334495.1 Tupaia belangeri chinensis | reverse complement strand
CGGGTCTGGGACTCAAACCACGGTCGACTGCCTGGGAATCCAGTGACATAACCATGACGCCAGCTGCTGGTCCCGGCTATGGGATCTTACAGGGACCCTTCCCAGGATCCCGACAACTCTAACTTGTCCCCAGACGAATGGATGCCTTTGGAGTCTCTTCTGGGAAACACACGCCGCAGAAAGCCTTGACAGCACGAGCAGTTTGACTTCTCCTTCAGCTGCTCTGCTGGAAGAGAGACCTGGGGAGCCTAGACCCAGACTGTTGGCCTCCTGGCCCGGCGTCGTGCCCTTACTGAACGATCCAGATGTTGCGAAATCAAAATGGCACGGGTGTAGACAGAGATGATGGGAGTGGAGTGTGGGGAGGTTCAGGCATGAGGCACCCCGTCCCTTCCAGGGGTGCTGTACTGTGACAGCTAGGGAAGTTTCTCTAACAGGGCTTCGTCCGCCCAGCATGCTTATCGGTGGGCAGGATTGGAGACCGAGGAGAAAAGAACGAAGCACTT
>NW_006185984.1:0-506 GCF_000334495.1 Tupaia belangeri chinensis | reverse complement strand
CACACACACACACACACACATGCATAGGCACACACACATGTATGGAGATATCTTCCTGCTTATATAAAACAGGAATTATTGGGTCATTGGATAAGTCATGACACAGTTTTGAATAGAAATAATCATGACATATTTTTCTATAAACCTTGATAGGCAATCCTGAGGTTCTTTTTTTCTTTCATTCCAGAAGAATTAGGGGTGAAGCCTTTATACACTGCTTGCAAATGGCTGTTAGCCCCATTTAATCATTTAATATATCAGCTTTCAAGTCATAATAAATATTGAAGAATGATGCTCTTAGAATTGTAGTTTGGACTGCCCATGAGATGTACCTTGAAATAGCACTGCTACTCATACAGTTGCCATTGAAAGGGGAAAGGCTGACAGAGCATATGCTGAAAATACACAAGAAGAGAGGAAAGTATATATGCATGTATTCCATATATCTTCCCATATGGAATTACTTTTAAGGGTTGACTTGAGTAGGATATGCTTGAACAGAAAAG
>NW_006185983.1:0-506 GCF_000334495.1 Tupaia belangeri chinensis | reverse complement strand
AAAAAAAAAAAATTAAAATAAAAAAATAAAGAAGTACAAGATAGAATTTTTAGACCCTATACACATTGTTTGCAGGAGTATGTATCAATAAACTGTTTGTAGTAGAATCTTCTAATATTTAATACAGTTCAAGATACATGTGCCTGTTTTGAAATAATCTCATTGCCAAAGAAATTCTCATAGCTGCATTCAATAAATATGTGTAACACTGAAATAATTTTTTTAATAGATAGAAAAAAAAGGAAACTATAAACCCTAAACTTCATTAGTAAGATGAAGTTCAAACACATTGCCATATTTTTCACCTGTTTAATAGTATACAATAGAAGCCTAGCTTGGTGTTGCAATAGGGGTCAGGCTGAATTGCAGTAATAGAAGTCACATGACAGAAAAATGGGTTCTGACGCTAGGGTCAGTCTGAAAACACTCTAGGGTGCATATACACATGTGAATATCCTGAAAAAACGGCAGGGTCAGTAAAAAGGAATCACAGTATTCAGAGATAC
>NW_006185982.1:0-506 GCF_000334495.1 Tupaia belangeri chinensis | reverse complement strand
AAAAAAAAAAAAAAAAAAAAAAGGTGATAAATACCTGTGAGGAAGACCCACTACTTGAAGAACTGTAGCAAATTATTCTACAAAGTAAACTCTTTAATAATAGCATACACTCATTGGCCATGGTTTAGAAGTCTGGATTGTGTGCAATGTGGTATCATAAAGTAAGACCAAGTGCAAATGGAGCATATCTGAGCAGAGATGGGGTGCTTACAAAATGAGATGCCAGGGCAGGTGACATCAACCTGCTGATTGCCTTCTCAGAGGGACATTGTCCCAGGCTGTCCAAGGATCCACTTCCTCTTGGAGCCCTGAGGCCAGCCTGGCAGGACCCCTGGAGCCTCCCCTGAAGTCACTGTCTTTCTATCTGAGATCCGTCCTATTGTTCTGGTCTCAGAGCCTGTGCTGAGACCAGAAAGCTGCACCAAGGTCTGCCCCTCTCCCAGGCTCTCTGAGAAGCTGGGCTGGTTTAGGTGTGCACCCGGAGAACATTTCTCCTCCAGGTCTTG
>NW_006185981.1:0-506 GCF_000334495.1 Tupaia belangeri chinensis | reverse complement strand
TGTGCACTCACCAGAGTGAGACAGAGAGGGAGAGGAGAACTCATCAGAGAGACACGGAGAGAAAGAGAGAGGAAAAAGCAACCTCCATGGGGAATGGGCATGCTGCAATCCCCTTCCTTTCATCTCTCCCTCCTTTTAGGATTTGGATACACACACATATGATCAGCGTGTTTCTCAAGACTCAGGATCTGAGACTCAGTGCAATCAGCCATGTGGGATCTAGTCATCTTAACCACTGGGCCACTGAGTTGGCCCAATATACTGTATTTCTATTAATGTGTCATAGACATAAGACTAATACACAGAGAAGTTTTGAGTAGACTTAACTATATAATTATAGCTTTTAAAATCCTTTGATGATCCCTTTTATGAATCATTTAGATTGCTTAATATTTACTTTCTCATTATAATGTAAACTGGATCATCCCTATGGCCTGATGGTTAGGGAAGCCAGGTTATGCTTGGTAGACTGTGTAGTTTGAATCCCAACCCTAGTGACTTGAAAA
>NW_006185980.1:0-506 GCF_000334495.1 Tupaia belangeri chinensis | reverse complement strand
TTCTATTCCATTTATAGCTGCCCAGGAGTGTGCTTTTGGTTTATTCTTTTCCCATTTTATTAGTTGTTGCTTATGTGTTTAAAGTAGAAGAGGTGCAGTAAACTGTGCACTCATTGTCCCACATTGCCCACAAGTCTCTTTTTCAGTCACTTTTTACGTTACATTATGCCTCTGTCCCTTAATTCAGCCAGCATTTACTGAGTGTCTATTATTTGCACCATATACTAGGCATCGCGGTGGTATATAAAGGTGATTTTGATAGGGATCCTGATCCGGAGAGGGATCCGTTTCAGTAAGAGATTTGGACTTTCTGTTTTCATTGTTCTGAGTTTTAGTTTTAAAATCTATGAAATGTGTATAGTAACATTTGCTTTAATCCCATTAGATTATGTAGGGCACTTAAAACAACAGATTATCTACATACGAATGGTGATAATAGTAATGATGAAAATCATGATGATGAAAATAATGATTGATACATGGACGAGTAATCCACAGAACATTTT
>NW_006185979.1:0-506 GCF_000334495.1 Tupaia belangeri chinensis | reverse complement strand
GACGAGAAGGGTGCCCGGCAGCTGGGCCTGGCACTGGGGCCCGCTCTGGGCCTCCTGGGCGGCCCCTTCCGTCCTCTCCCCCAACAGGTCAACCTCACAGATGGCAGGTGAGTAGGGAGCGGGTGGAGGGCGGGTCCTGGAAGGCTGGGACAAGAAACACCCATGCTGAGGCTCTCCCCCTGCAGATGGCACCGGGTGGCGGTCAGCATCGAAGGAGAGAAGGCGACCCTGGTGGCTGACTGCGAGCCTCAGCCCCCCGTGGCAGGCCAGGGGCCCCGGATCCTCAGTACAACGGGGCTCACTGTGCTGGGGACCCAGGACCTCGGCGAGGAGACTTTCAAGGTAGGGGAAACTGAGGCAGGGGTCGAGAACTTTAGCCAGAGCCCAAATCTGGAGAAGGAGTTGGAGAAGGAAGACACAAATCCCACCCTGGCCCCGGGAGTGCCATGTTTGCATGCTCTGTTGCCGTGAGCAAGCGCGGGACCATACGGCCATGAGGTCATTGG
>NW_006185978.1:0-506 GCF_000334495.1 Tupaia belangeri chinensis | reverse complement strand
GGTCATGGGGGCCTGAGTCTGATGACTAATCACCTTGCAATGGCCCTGCCTTCAACACCATGTTGGATTAAGCCTCTACCCTCTCTACGCCATTACAATAGTTTAAAAGATTTCAATGCATTAATTTTGGGAGACACACACAAACCATAGCAACAGACTTTATTGTCTCTAGAGACCTCAGCATTTATGGTAACAACTCTTATCCCTGGCCTGACCTCTCTAAGTAATTCCTTTATTAAATAGCTTCATTTGAACCAAGTGGGTGAGTTGAATTCTGTGAGTCTAGTAGCCTGGTATGGGCGCTCTGCACCTTGTAGACACTCAGGAACCTGAGCTGATGGAGACACATCTCTACACATGCTCCTATTATCACCATGGCAGAGGAGGAGATTAGAGTAAATAATTCACCAGCTCTTACAGTTCTCTTCTGAAATGAGCACACATGCTCAGATTTAACTGGCCCAGGTGAGGCATGTGTCCATGTCTCTCAACTTTTTTTTTTTTTT
>NW_006185977.1:0-506 GCF_000334495.1 Tupaia belangeri chinensis | reverse complement strand
AAAAATCCATGTGAGCTTCTAATTTCTTCCTGGCTACTGTTTTGACATCAGAGAGGGGGCAGAATACACCTCTGTCGCAAACCCTTAGACCTGTCCTCAGCCCCACAGCTGGACTGAGCACCTGCCCTCACCCCAGACAGGTACACAGCCAAGGACTCAGCCTATCCAACCCCCTCTGCCTGCACTGTAGTGCCACTTGACTTCTGTGGAAAGAGCAGCAAGAGGTCAAAAGGTGGACTGGTTTTAGGTGTCTCTCGGACTGCTGAGCCCCTGAGGCCCTGACCCTGGTGCTACCCAAGACCTAGGTGAGATCTATTTCCTCCCTGCCACATAACCCAAGTATAACCACTCACAGGTTCCTCCCACCATGCCACAGGCCACTGCCCCAGGATGACTGTGCAAAACACTAAGATGCCAATGGACAGCTAAGCCAATGACAAAGCTAATGGAGATGCATTCATGTGTTCATGCTCCCTTATAAACCAATGGAAATTAAAACAATAAAA
>NW_006185976.1:0-506 GCF_000334495.1 Tupaia belangeri chinensis | reverse complement strand
CATTACGCTAACTGCTGGTTCCCGGAACTCCCAATTATAACAGGCCTCCTGGCCCTTCTGCCTTTCCCTGGCCACTAGAGACCCAAGAGAAAGAGATTCTGCACTTGGGAAATGGGGCCCAACATGGAGACACATTCTGGTTTTGACAGAGACTTGAATGGTCCTTCTTCACACGTTTCATTTGAATATATTTGTGTGTTTAAACTGTTCACTTACAGATGTAATTTCAGGCTAATAGGCCCAGATCTGTGGGACTATGATACTGAGGAACCTGTGGCAGGAACTGAAGAGTGGGGTGGCGCAGGGCTCATGAGAGAGGAGAGAGAGAGCTGAGACTGCAGAAATGCTTGGACTACCTAAAACAGTGGCCACTTCTTCCATTGCCAGAGTGACTGGTGAGAACAAGAGGCAAATGTTTGGGGTTGCTTTGGGTTTGGGTTTGAGTAGTTCCTCTCTTGCTGCTGTCCCTGCAGAGTATTATGGGGAGGAAGATCATACTAGAGACC
>NW_006185975.1:0-506 GCF_000334495.1 Tupaia belangeri chinensis | reverse complement strand
CCTCATTCTAGAAATGCTGCCCCTTCTGCATCTCCCTGCCTACTCCAGCCTGGTTCTCCCCTCCTGGACTTTTCTCAGGCTGCCCGCCCTGCTTCAAATGCCTTTTCCCATCCCTGCTCATTGGCCCCTTCCACTCCTACAAGTAGGAGTACTTCACTTGTCCTTCAAGACCCTCCCTGGACTTCTCCCCAGGGCTGGGTCAGGTACTAATGTCAGTCTTGCTGGGCTGCTATCATCAATTACCACAGACTAGTGGCTCACAACAATGAAATTTAATCACTCAGCTCTGGAGGCTGGAGTCTGAAATCAGGGCGACATCAGGGCCATGGTCCCTCAATGGCTCCAGGGAGGAGTCTTTGCTCTCCTCGTTGTAGCTTTGGTGGCTGTTAACCATCCTTAGATTCCTTGGCTTGCAGCTGCATCATTCCAATCTCTGCCTCTGTCTTTAGTCGCCTGTCTCCCCTTGATGTGTCCTTGGGTCTTCACAGGGCTTTCTTATAAGGTTA
>NW_006185974.1:0-505 GCF_000334495.1 Tupaia belangeri chinensis | reverse complement strand
AAGTTTTGTACAGTTTATTTATGTCTTTATAAATTAGAATGAGCAACCAAGTCTTAGAAAATTGTTCTTAAAATACTTATTCATATTATTGTACTGAAAATATTTCTCCTAGTTTTAGTAATGTCATTGCTTATAGTAATGATGTTGGTTTTCTTAGGGTTTGTTGCTTTCTCTAATAGCAATGATTTGATTGCTATAGTGACTTAGTCCATTAATATTTCTATGTGGAAATCCATTACAAAGGAATAGTGCAAAATATGTCCTATACCAAAAGATTATTCTTTTAAATTAAATTAAATTACTCAGCATTTTCTTAAACTTATTATTCTATTGCCTAGGGGAGGCTTTTGGTGACAATGACTATTATGTTGTGGATATTACCTGATGTTGGGTAAAATAATTTCTATGGAGAAGCTACACATTTGTCTAGCGCCAAAACAATCTTGGCAGCTAGAACTTTTGCATGATAAATGTTGTAATTAAAGATATTGGGTTGTGCATAAAA
>NW_006185973.1:0-505 GCF_000334495.1 Tupaia belangeri chinensis | reverse complement strand
ATAGCAAAAGTCTTCTCTCAAAAAATAATATTCTGATTATATTGATAATGCTCTACACTTGTCTCTCTACAAGTGCTATAAAATGCTACACCACACTCATTCACCTACATATCACTTATGTTGTGCCAACCCTTGTCACTCTCCTAGTTTTTTTATCTCACTACACTCACACCAGTCTTCCAGATACTTGTCACTATTCTAAGCATGTTCCTGTCTCAGGGCATTTGTACTTACTGTTCCCTCTTCCTTCAGTGTTCCCTACTTCATTCAGGTCTCCCTTAAATGTTATCCCGACACTACTCTTCTCTGAACATCTTAAAGTATAGTCAGTCTACCGTCTCCTTATGTACTGTCCTCACATTATGTGCTAGTCTTCATAGTCCTTATCCAGATTCCCTCACTGTATATTAGCTCATCTATTTCTCATTTTCCTCCAGTTGGATGATGAAGTCTATGAGAGCAGGGTATTATTGCTGTTTCCAAAGTGATCCTCAGTAGCTCCATG
>NW_006185972.1:0-505 GCF_000334495.1 Tupaia belangeri chinensis | reverse complement strand
TTAACCACCATGTCACCTGCTGGCCCCCAGGAGTTCTGATTTTAATCTAAGTGCCACAAGAAACCAGCACTGGATGCAGAGAAGGGGATTGGAGCTGAGTAGGGCAGGGCAAGTCAGTAAGAGGCTGTGTGCTGGGCGAGAGATCTCTGGCCACCTGTACCAAGCGCTTGCTCAAGAGTGCAAGAAGGAGAGTGACGAACAGGTGTTTGGAGGTGTAACGGAAAGAGCTTGGAGATAGGCTGGATGTGTGAACAGAATGAGGAAGCATCAGAGAGGAGGGTGTCCAGCTTAGGTGGGGATGGCGGCGGCGGCAGGTGCGGGGACTGGAGGCAGCTTTCTGGGAAGGGTGCGTTCCTGGACAGAAGTTCCAGACTGACGTTGGTGTCAGGGAGCATTTGACTGTATCGGTCTGGTCCTGCAGAGACAAGGTTTCCCTGGGAGAATATACCGGGGAACAGATGTGGGGTTTTAATCATGGAAGAGGAAGAGGGCACTGAGACTTGGT
>NW_006185971.1:0-505 GCF_000334495.1 Tupaia belangeri chinensis | reverse complement strand
ATAAATTGAGTGGGGATATACAATGCCTCTCATTCATAGTTCAATCTCTGTTCTTGATAAGATTTCAGCTGCGGACTCTGAGGCACTATTAAGCAATTACAATCTTTACTCCTGATGGTTTTTGCAAGGCAAGCTCATAAGTGATCATCCCAGGGTCAACTGATTTTTCTTCTAAAGAGAAAGAAAAACAGTTGTTCAGGAAGTGGTAACTGTTATCTCCACATGCTGGGTCTTCTTAGGCTGCTTTCTTGGGTGGAGTAAACTGTTTCAAGTAAGGCCCAAGGGAAAATAAAAGAAAAAGAGAAAAACACAAGACAAAAGCAAAACCAAAAAAACAAACAAAAATCTTCTAAAACTCCAAGTTAATACTTAACCACTTAGAGACAAAGAAAAAGTTAGCAGACTGTAAGTTTAATTCTAAGCTTTAATTATAATGTGTGGGTCTATTGTACGGTGACATTTTCAAGAGTAGTTGGTACTAGGGACCAGCAGTTAGCATAATGGC
>NW_006185970.1:0-505 GCF_000334495.1 Tupaia belangeri chinensis | reverse complement strand
CCCCCACTCTAAGGGTCACATGTTTGCACTAGATCTTGCCTCCTGTAAAGTCTCTGTGGGGAAGCAAATACTCCTTTCTGTTTCTGCGGAGTCTGCAGTCAGGAAACCCTCCTGACTCAGTAGTGTTTGCTCTCATCAGGTGCCATGCTTGCATTTTCAGGACCTCTAAGACGAGCCGCCTTTATTTTCCTTGTCCTTGCCCTACCACTCAGAGCGGACTGCCAAAGCCAGCCGCTCCCTGAGCCTGCTGCCCTTTGGAACGGCTCCCTGTCGTCCTGCTGGCTCTGATTTGTTCCTTCCCAGGCCCCTTGCTACCCAGCTTTAAGGAGAATTCTCCAAGGTTCTGGTCTTTACCAGCTTTCCTGTCCATGCCCTCTGTTTCCCATTGCATGGCTCCCCATAGTCACACTGTAACCCCCCCAACCTCTCCTGCACCCTTTGCCCAGCCAGGAAGCATCTTCCCCAGAGCCTGGGCTGCTCCTTCTGCCTGGAATGTGCCCCCCCC
>NW_006185969.1:0-505 GCF_000334495.1 Tupaia belangeri chinensis | reverse complement strand
AAAAAAAAAGGTGAGGGGATGGAAAAGCAGTAAAAAGTATTCTACATTATTCCTCTGTCATCCGGACACTTAGTTCTCCTTAGTTTTCCTTAGAAGCAATTCTCTTACTGATTTCTCATGCATACCTCAGAGGTAGACTACGCATTTACATGGCTGTCCCTTTACTATGCAATTCACATGCATGCTACACATACTTTCCTGTATCTTGTTTTTCTCCGTTATTAATTATGGAAATAGCTCTCTACCAATATCCTTAGTGCCTCATTCTTTTAGCTGTATCATATTTTGTTTAATCAGTCTCCTATTGGGAGGTATATAGGTTGTTTTCAATCTTTGCTGTTACAAACAATACCTATTTACCCAGTGCTGGCTCTGTGTCAGCCACGACAGTGAATATCCTTTCTTGTGTCATTTCTTGCATTTCTGCTACTTTTCAAGTATCTTTGGTCAAATTGTGTTGAACACAAGGTAAATCTATTCATCATAGCTATAACTTGCATTTCTC
>NW_006185968.1:0-505 GCF_000334495.1 Tupaia belangeri chinensis | reverse complement strand
AGAATGGAGAAGGGATTGTGGTGTGACCGTTTCCTCAAGGTGGTAATTTCTGGTTTTCTGTCTTTCAGTCTCTCTCTGCGTCTCTAGTGAGCTGAGCAACCCATAGCAAAACAAACACAGTAAAACCCAAGACTGGGGCCATACACAACTTTGTTAATAGTAGTTTGTTACAGTAATACAAATTTTATAATTGCTCATGTGTTTATATTTACTGAAGCTCTTTATTTCTTCATATAGCTTTGAGTTTCTATCTAGTACCATTTTAACCTACAGGGCTCTTTTAGCAATTCTTGTACAGTAGCTATAGTGGTAGACAAGTCTCATTGCTTTTCTTTATATTTGTTGTTGTTTTCTGGGGAATCTATTTCTCTTTCACTTTGGGAAAACAATTTGGCTAGATATAGAAGATTAGTCTGAGTGTTTTGAAAGTAGAAAGCCCAATTAAAGGCAAAATAAAATATTCCAATATTAAATAGAAGAATAGTTCTTATTTATTTATTTTAAG
>NW_006185967.1:0-505 GCF_000334495.1 Tupaia belangeri chinensis | reverse complement strand
CTGCCTTCTTGCTTTCTTCTCTGATAAGTATTAAACCGTCCGAGGCATCCCAGGCACACTCAAGTGTTGCTTATCTGGCTACAACTCCAGATGACACTGATTCCTGATCCAGAGAATGAGTCAATATATACATTGTTTTTGTTTCTATAGATTGTTCTAAAACATGTTTGCACTTGTTCCTATTGACCCTCGCTCACTCTATTTATGAACTATCTCTTGAGTTTATTAATGCTATTCAGAATCCCTGCAGTCTTAGATTAATGCCTCACAACCTGCTGTCACCTGGAATCTTAATTAGGAAGCTCTGTTACGTCACTGGGGTAAAGATGGAGATGTTCAGCTCGGGCTTCACTCTGACATCAATGAGCTCGCCCAGATGCTTCCAGGTTGCGGCCGAGTCATCCATAGGCCACCTTTCAGGTGATAGGATTTGGCTATTGGTGTCTACGCCTATGAAAGAAAAGAGTCTCTTATTTCCCTTTATCTAGTTGATGAAAAGTCATCT
>NW_006185966.1:0-505 GCF_000334495.1 Tupaia belangeri chinensis | reverse complement strand
GTTAACTGCTGGTCCCTGGGTTATCTTCACTGATAAAATGAGGAAACTGATTTAGATGACCTCGAAGGTCCTTTTTGGCTCAATAATCTTAAGATTTTGTTTTATCAAAGAAGGGTGATTGTGAGGTGGAAGGATGGAGGGATTGTGGAAAGGTCAAACTTAGTACAGGTAACTAAAGAAGATAAGGACAGGAGAGAGGGGACTGCATCATTGGTGGAAGAGGAGGAGTGAGTTAAGACAACATGAGAATCAAGCTGACCACCAGCATTTGCTTAGTACTGTCGAAAATGCCAACAATCGAAAGATATAGGTGATCATCATTAAATATCATTAAATTTATCTTTAAATTTATCTTTAATGATTTTTAATGATAGGTGATCATCAGGTTCACTTTCTGGCCCAGGTAATAGAGGCAGTCTGTGTGTGGTGATGTGGGTCATTGCACTCATCAAGGAGCATTTTAAATTGCAAAACATCCATTTTATTTTATTTTATTTTATTTTAT
>NW_006185965.1:0-505 GCF_000334495.1 Tupaia belangeri chinensis | reverse complement strand
AAAAAAAAATCCTCTGATAAAATGAAGTGGCCATTTCTGATTAAGAAAAACAATAAAAGTGCTAGTAAAATGGAAAGGGAACAGAATGCTGTTAACCTGGCAAAGGTTATCTACCAAATAGTAGCAAAAAAGATCTGAATAGATATTATAGTCAGAAATGCTGTATGCTACTTTTTTGTTTCTAATTTAATCAAATCAATTATTAAATAGTATTCTTGGGACAACAGAGGACATTTGATTATGGACAAAGTGTCAAATGAAATGTAAATTTTCTGTTAATTTTACTAGCTGTGGCAATCGTATTATACTTACATTAGAAAACATACACGTATTTACATATGCAAATTTTAAGTATATAAAAGAAAAAGACATGATGGTTAGGTTTTGGTTTAAAATATATGCACAAAAGAAAAAAATTTAAACAAGTAAATATAAAAATTTTCATAATTATTGAATTTGATTTATAGATGAGATTTCTTTTTCTAGTATCCTATCTTGACATATA
>NW_006185964.1:0-505 GCF_000334495.1 Tupaia belangeri chinensis | reverse complement strand
TCTCTCTCTTTCTTGAAAGGCAGGGGCACAGGTACTCCTGAGAGGATTCCAATATGCCATGATCCCCCTCACCCTCCAGCCAGCTAGGGTCATGGACATGCCTGGTATGTCTAGGTCAGGCTGGGATCTGAACTCAGGGCACTTGCATATGGCTTCAGCATCACACAGTGGTGCCCCAGCACCTGCGCCATGATGGCTGGGCTTATTAGGTGTGTTGATTGATTCCTTTAGTCATCAGTTACTGAGTGTTTATTTATGCCTGATACTGTGCCGGGACACAAAGATGCTCTGGGGACTAAATAGACTTGTAGGGGTAGAACAGATGTGGAAATAAAAATCATAGTAAGTGTATTAAATACTGTGTTGACACAAAGAGAATGATCAAGTCTACTAGAAGTGTGGGAGTTGGGCCAACTCTGTGCCTGTTGGTTCAGGGAGCTGGATCCCACGTGGCTGCAACATTAGAATCCCGGCCCTAGTGGCTTGAAAAACATGCCAGGCACGT
>NW_006185963.1:0-505 GCF_000334495.1 Tupaia belangeri chinensis | reverse complement strand
CACACACACACACACACACACACCACATAGTTTTTCCAAATGTTGTGTGAGAAAAAAGCTGTGGTCCTGTCACAAAGTGTTCCACATGCCACAGAAACTGCAGTATTATTTTCCTAGAAAAAGTTTCTAAAAAGAGAGAAGAGAGACAAAGCACCCGTTTCCTTGTTTGTCATGCTAAAAGATGAGTGGGTTATGGGGGGCCTCTGATGGGAGTGCTGGGTGCAGCATCAGTTCCGAGCTGTCTCGGGGGCACTGAGGAGGGAGTTGCAGCTGCAGAGTGCAGCCTCCACAGGCTCGGTGGCTCCCTGTCTGCTCCCAGATCCCACAGCCGGAGCAGCACCTGCGTGATGCAGTGAAGTCACACTGATCTGGCTCTTCCACGGAGAGACTCTTGGGCGAGTCATCTGAGCTTCCTGAGCCTGTCTCAACATCTGTAAGAAAAGTTGGCAGGAGGTCTCCCACATGGCCGGACTCCTCACGTGGCTAACTGTGGTTTGAGTCCCAG
>NW_006185962.1:0-505 GCF_000334495.1 Tupaia belangeri chinensis | reverse complement strand
CCTCATGTTCATTCACATATAAATATACATATTAGATGATTCCATAATGTATTATTCCAAAATCTGTTGGTATCTTTTGTATAAAGCTTAAATATTTCACTAAAATGAGTCTTCTTAAAAAAAATATGCCTTTTTGTTTATAGTACCATAATTCCAGTGCTGAGTATATGACAGTTGTTCAATAAATATGTTTAAATGAATAAATAAATACATGAAAATTTTACAAGAGATTTCCTTTTTCATTTTTCCTCTTGTACTTTCCATATCTACTAGTTCTACTTTGATCAATGGAGAATAATGAGACCCAGAAATACTTCACACAAATTGGTCCATCTACTTGTGTAGCTATGAAATGAAATGAGACAGGAATCCAGATAAATATTTACTTATAGATTAGGGACAATAAGAGTGAACCATATCCAAATAATTTTCCAAAATACTATATAACCCTTCACAGAATAGAGATTATAATATATTTGGACAGGGAACCAGCAGTTAGCATAAT
>NW_006185961.1:0-505 GCF_000334495.1 Tupaia belangeri chinensis | reverse complement strand
GGTCCACTGATAGACATGGCTCTCTTCTTGGTCTGTGAGCAGAAGAGGTATACATTTTGTCACAGGTGGAGTTGTGGCTGGGCCTTCTGCATGTAGCACATGTTACTTTCTTTGTGCCTTCAGGCTAATTATTTAATCAAATTAAGTGTTTTTCCATCAATAAAATGAAGTATAGTTGTAACAGCTCCATATTATCACACACACATACACATAGACACACAAAACCCAGCTGTCATAGATTTACTCACTGTTGCAGAATGAATTACCAATGAATGATGGAGGAAAATTAAAATAAATCCTGTGGAACTGGGCTGCAGTTGGAGATTTCAGTATGAACTTATATCACTTTTACCATATTTTCAAATAGAAACAGGAGCATAATTGTTTGTATGTGTCTGTGTGTATACATATGTATACACTTATATAATACACACATATATAAAATATATATTTATATATCATATAAACATACATAATATTATTCTCTGCTCTCAGAGTTAAAGAA
>NW_006185960.1:0-505 GCF_000334495.1 Tupaia belangeri chinensis | reverse complement strand
ACATTCCTTAACACTGACGTCTCCAGCACCTTCAGTGAGGATCGGAGGAGGGTTTTCTCCTGCGTTAAGACGGGGCCACCTGGAGGCTGGCCTCAGAAGAGATGAGGGAAACAGCTGCAACAGTAGAAAGCGAGATATCTAACTTTTGGGGGTCCTTGGGATTGCAGCGGTCAGACAGGCGCACCTCTCACACTGCCAAGGGGACCAGAGTTCGCGATCCCCCTGCAGCAGTGCTGCAAACTGGCGAGGACGCCAAGGCCGGAGGACACAAGCAGAGGCCGGGTGGACTTGGCTGGGCGGGCTGGTCCGCGATCCCGGCGCCCGAATCCCGCCTTCGCCCCGGCGCGGGGCGCGCGCCAACGCCGCCGCCTTTGTCTGCTCGGCGGGACCGGGCACTTCCTCCGCCCCGCCCCTGGGCGCGCACGCGGCTCTGGGGTAGGAAACGGGAAGCTTCTTGTGCATTTCTTTTTATCAACAGATAAAAGCGAAGCCAAAACGTGAGCAC
>NW_006185959.1:0-505 GCF_000334495.1 Tupaia belangeri chinensis | reverse complement strand
GGGGCTAGGGAGAAAAGTTTCTCTATAATCTCACTGCTACTCATGGGTAGAAAATAAGGGAGGGCTCCCTCACAGCATGGGAAAGAGATGAAAATTCACTTTCAAATCTAACTTGTCCAGAACAGTCCTTATTTGATCTCAGAGAAATAAGCCCCAAGATAATGAGGCATATGTAATGTGTAGGTGATGTTTGTTTTTATTTTTAAATCTACATTAAGATTTTCTTCCACTGGGCCACTAGTGATGGAGGCCTCACATTTTATGCTGAAAGACATAAAACATTTTCATTGCCTTACTGCTGTGGTCAAATCTATATCAGAAAACACACAGATGCAGGTTGTGCCATTTAAAAGAGCATGAATGGTTACTTAAGTGTTTCCCAAAGACTACGGGAAATGACATCAAGATTTAACTCACTACTAAATCACAGGATAATGACCCAGTCTGTCTTAAGGCAATGTTCCCAATTACAGTCCGGTGGTAGGCAGTACTTTTTGAAGAGTCA
>NW_006185958.1:0-505 GCF_000334495.1 Tupaia belangeri chinensis | reverse complement strand
CCTAGTTATCAAATTCCTCCTTTATTAGTCAGTAATCACCCTATTCATATGCAATATGTCCAAATTTAGTACCTACCCTCTGAGTTCTTTGAAATTATCCTTTCTTCATCCTCATAAGTCCAATGTCATATCACTCATGGGCTAATCATTTCAAATACAAACTTACACTATGGATTTTCAAGCATGTTTGCAGTGCATGTCAATTGAGTCAGAGCATTTTCAAAATACAGAATTTTAGGCTGATTCTTGAATAACTGTTTCTACTTCTACAGAATTACGCAAAAGTTAGTATTTTTTACAAATAGTTCTTCCAGTGAATACTGATTTGTAATCTTGTTTGGGAATAGTGGTCAAAATAACAACTTCCTTATTGGTATCTCTGACTCCAGTTCACCCAATTTGTATGCTGTTGACTATACACCAAAAGTGTTTCAAAAGCTGTTATTCCCCATCTTAAAAGTTTTCAGTGAATGTGTACTGGCAAAGAGATAAAGTTTAAGAATAT
>NW_006185957.1:0-505 GCF_000334495.1 Tupaia belangeri chinensis | reverse complement strand
ATTTATTTTCTTTTATGACCTACCAATGACTGAGGGAAGTACGTCATTTCCCACTATGAGGCTAGATTTACTTTCTTATCAATTTTTTTTTCTACAATTTGAGTCTTTGTTCTTAGATGCTTTCAGATTTAATGTCTGTAACTGCAACTTTTAAACATTATGAGGAGATCCTTTTATAATTAGTAGTGCTTTTTTTGTTTTGGGGTCTGTTTTATCTGATGTTCATATGGCTATCCTATCTTCTTTTACAGTTGATGTATTTTTTTTTTCTCCTTTTAGTTTCAAACTTTTTGTAAGAAAAGTTAAAATGTATGTTTTAAAAGTTTAAATTTATGTTTTAAATGGATGTTACAAATAGCGTACAGGTGGATTTTTTAATTTTCATAAAAATGAACTCTTAATTGAAGGGCTTATCCCATTTGTACTTATATCGGCTTACTGTATTTTAAACCGCACTCTCTCTTATTTCACCTGTTTTGCTTCTTTACTTTCTTATCTTATTTTG
>NW_006185956.1:0-505 GCF_000334495.1 Tupaia belangeri chinensis | reverse complement strand
CTGGTCAAATTAAAGAAGAATAATAATAAATAATTATTTAAAAATATTCCACTAGCAATATGAACATGGAATAGGAAAGGAGGAAGCTGGTGGCACTTTGAGGAACAGGATACTGCAGTGCCCCAGACAAGGGGGGATGAGGCACCATACTTAGAAATGGCTTCAGCCAGATAATTCTTAGATTTTGATAGGCGGAGTCAAAGTTCCCTCCAAACCAGTTTGCAGCCTTTCCAACAGTTTATGGACACACCCTTGCCAATAATAGGTGGAGCTGACTTCTCACATTTGCTGATCTGATACATAACTGTTATTCTACGGTTTGTACGATGGGGGTGTTTTCTTCGGCCTCAGAGGCATGAACGGCAAGTTGCTTTGGAAACACCGCGTTACCCTACTTGTTGTTCTACATGGTCTTCTGATTATTTGACACAATTCTTGATAAGTACCCATCTTCACCTCTTCCCATAAAATGTGTCCCTAAAGACATTTTCTTCTTTTTGTCTTT
>NW_006185955.1:0-505 GCF_000334495.1 Tupaia belangeri chinensis | reverse complement strand
AGGTAGGTCTTTTGAGAGATAATTACAATTATACAAGGTTACGAGGTAGGACCCTCCTGGTGGCACCCTCAAGGTGACTTTATAAGGAAGTGGAAAAGGGACTCAAGCTCTGTCTCACCATGTGATGCCTTTTGTCATTACGATGCAGCACAAAGGCCCTCACCAAATGCCATCCTGTTGACCTTGGTCTTCCCAAACTTCAGAACCTTGAGCTAAAGAAACCTCTATTTTGTATAAATTACCCAGTCCATGGATCCTGTTTTGTTACAGCAACAGAAGGTGGACAGCAGGCTATTTATTAGTGAGAAGGTCTAGGCATCAGTTTTCTATTGCTATTGTAACAAGTTACAGTACTACAAACTTGGTGGTACAATGCAATCTTTGTACAAAGCACATGTATTACCTTTTATTTTTAATTGTTTTTAGAATTTTGCTATAGCGCAAGTGTGCTGGTCAGGAGACAGAGTAAAACAAAATGAGAAACCCCCCTCTGGGGGGACGGCCA
>NW_006185954.1:0-505 GCF_000334495.1 Tupaia belangeri chinensis | reverse complement strand
TTTTTTTTTTTCTTATTTTTTATAGGGAAGCAGTTAACTATCTAAAATGCAGTGGGGTTTATTTTCCAGTGTTTCAAACAGAGCTCTAATTTTGCTATTAAAAGAAGTTACTTTGCTTTTAAAGAAACTTGACAGGTTAAAATAAACAAAAATTGGATGTGTAAACTACTACTATCAGATGTAATAAAACAATGTTAACTTGGTTTCTTGTCTTGCTGTATTTAGAAACTTAATGATTCCAAGGTGATTTTTTTGTGCAATTGTGCTTAAAGTTGCCATGGAAATATAAATCCTCAAAAACGACTTTATTCTATCAGTGGGAATATTTTTAAGGAATGAGCCATTATCAAATTGTCAACCTTATTGATATGTATTTTACTATTGGGACACAATTTTACAAATGAGAATTGTTTATGTACTTATGTGTGTATACACACAAACACACATGGGGTCTTCAAAAGATTCAGGGAAAATGTGTATGAAAACTATAAATAGATTTCAATTT
>NW_006185953.1:0-505 GCF_000334495.1 Tupaia belangeri chinensis | reverse complement strand
CATCAGTCTGGGCACTGGGCAGTGCAGCCCGTGGGGACTTGGCTATGCAGCAGCCCTGGAGCCCAGAATCCCCTCAGGGGCTGGAATGCCCCCAGGAAAGGACAGAGGGACTTTTTAGGGTGTGGGAGGAAGAAGCATAACTAAACTCTGAAGGTCACCATCTTTCAGCTTCATGGTCACGACCTAACCCCACCACCCCGCACTAGGAAAAGCCAATGCCACAATCTAGCTACGTAGGCCTGAAAGGAGTTCTGGGCCGAGCTTCCCCGGAGAGAGCTCAGGTTGGCAAGGCTAAGGACATGGGCACCCCAACTCCTGCCCCTAAACTGCACAACCCAGCCAGGAAGGTATCTTCCCTGACCACACAGCCACACATAGTGCATAGTTGTTTCACAAAGAATTGCTAATCCTGTCACCAGAACTAACTGAAGGGCCAGCAGATGACGAGGCGATTAAGGCACTGGACTCCCATAAGGCCTACTGTGGTTCAAGTCCCAGACTTGGT
>NW_006185952.1:0-505 GCF_000334495.1 Tupaia belangeri chinensis | reverse complement strand
TCTTTAGTGAATCAATAAAATGTGAAAATAATTCATTAATTAGTTAATTAAAAATAAAAGTGATAGTGTATTACATTAGAAATAGGGAAAAACAGCATCACACATATTTACCATAGTCAAATACAAACTCCTATCATAAAAAACTTTTAGCTATCATCCCACCGCTCATTATATCGAACACTTTAGTTTGAATTTGGGGATTTGGGGTAACTTATAATTATTTACTAATCTTATATTAGGAATTTGTACCTCTGAGATAGTAATTAAAAATATAAAAATATAAATTTCTCAGAGAATTAATATAAATTGATGAGAAAGGGATATAATAAACTACCTAAAAGCTGAATTCTAAACTTAGATCTCCAGTTATAAATTCCCATTTTCTCCTTAGGAAAAATGGAATTATAGGGTCCTCAAATTGTAGCCCTTTTCTTTTTTCATATCCTTTTCGCATGTACAATTTTATGGTCATTTTTATGGTAAGAGTGACAGAGAGAGAGAGAGA
>NW_006185951.1:0-505 GCF_000334495.1 Tupaia belangeri chinensis | reverse complement strand
AGACCGCAGTGGGAGGGGTGAACCTGGGCCCGGAGAGGCCTGGAGCCATCTGCCGTTCCTCCGGCACCCACCACTGCCGCGAGAACTGGCCAGGTGGTGCTGGAGGGCAACAAGCACACGCACGGGCAGTCGGTCCAGTCACTCCAGACCAGGCCCAGACACGGGAGGGAGCCCAGCCAGGCTCTGCGATGCCGACCGGCAGCTGACTGTGGGCCGGGGGCCCAGCTGACACCAGAGCCGCCTGCCAAATTGCTGAGCCACAGAATCATGAGTGAGATGGTTTTTAAGCCACTGTTTTGTGGTCACTTGTCACCCAGCCACAGTGAATGCGCAAGAGAACACAACATGTGTAATACACTGAGAGGACCCAGCTATGGCACGTAGGACAGGAAGGCAGCTGAATTCTAACTGCAGCTATCCGGAAAGGCTTCCTGGAGGAGGTGTGTGTTCATTAAGGATTATATAGGTACCAGAAATTGACTGCAACTGGCTGAGAGTTGAAGGG
>NW_006185950.1:0-505 GCF_000334495.1 Tupaia belangeri chinensis | reverse complement strand
ATTGCACCTGCGATTCACATGTGCTTGGTGGCCAATGGCTTATCCCGTGACACAATGGGAGTGAAAGAGAGTGAAGAGCTGCTTTGAAAACCTAGGGGTAGGCTCCCATAGCGCTCTGGCAGGTGCAGGAAGCCCTCCAGCTCCCCCCCCTCCCCAATCGCAGGCACGCTGGCCGAGCTGGGCCCCAGGAACCGATGGCTACACTGGGGTTTAACTCTGTCCTTGCTCTGCTTTGTTCCAGGTTTAGAATCTGACCTGTCCACCTTGATAGTATGGCTCAGTAAGAACAGGTCGATACAGCACCTGGCGTTAGGCAAAAACTTTAATAATATGAAATCCAAGTAAGAGTTTTTAATTTTTTTATATCGCAATGGTGAAGATAACCTGCCTCCTGAAAGCTTTCGATTCCATTCCACTGTCCGCACCCTGAAATCTCTCTAGAAACCTGGCCCCCGTCTTGGACAGCCTAGTGCAGATGATCCAGGAGGAGGACTCGGTGAGTACG
>NW_006185949.1:0-505 GCF_000334495.1 Tupaia belangeri chinensis | reverse complement strand
TATTTATTTTTTGTCTTTAATTGAACTTCAAACAACCTACATCCCTGTTCATCTATTTAGTCCATTTTTCCTCATGCCTGCCCTGATGTCAGGCACTTGCTTGGAGCTGAGAAGATGAAGCTGATTCAGATGGTGCCTTTGCCCTCAAGAGTCATGGAACAGACCGGTCCCATAGCACACTGGTACTGCACTGCTTGGGAGAGCAGATTCCACATGTTGACTCTGGCTTGCATTCCTGGGCTGGCCAGCCTGGAATGCACTGGGCACATGCAGGAGTGCTCAAATTCTGATGGGCTGGAGAACTGGAGGGAGGAGATCACGGTGTGACCAGACCCTGTGGTGCTCATCTCTCTCTCTCATGTGTATGCCTGTACTCTATCATGGAGAAAGGAGAAAAAGAATCACAGAGGTCCCAACACATGCACGTCTGCAAAACCAAACATGTGAAAAAAAGAAAGCTCAGAAGACTACATGGACAAGGACCAGCAGTTAGCGTAATGGCTAT
>NW_006185948.1:0-505 GCF_000334495.1 Tupaia belangeri chinensis | reverse complement strand
CCATGTGGGAGTCCAGCACCCTTAACTGCCGCGCAACCTGCTGGATCCTCCTTTGGTCTTATCTAAGAAATCTTTGCTTCCTTCCAAGTCAAAGGAGTTTTCTGTTGTATTTTCTTTTAAAAGCTGCATAGTTGCAGTATTTATGTTTAGGTCTCTGACCTGCCTCAAATTTATTGTCACGTATGGTATGAAGAAGGAGTTCGTTTTATTCCCTTAGGAATATCCAAAACAACTTTCTTACATAGGATTGCTTGGATCTCTAACTGACCATATCGGGTCTTTTTGGGAACTCTCTATTCCAACAATCTGCCCTTACATGAAAACCACTTTCTTGACTACTTTTACAGAAAGTCTTGACATCAGGTAGTATAGATTCTCTAGCTTTGTTCTTTTACAGGATTGTTTAGGCTATTCTAAGATCTTCTGCATTTCTGTATATCCTTGAGCATCATCTTGTCAATTCTATTAAAAACCATCTACTGGGACCATGAGGAACGGTATTGAA
>NW_006185947.1:0-505 GCF_000334495.1 Tupaia belangeri chinensis | reverse complement strand
AAAATCTCCAGAAAATAAAACCTCTCTTTCTTTTGGGAAGGTGGGAGTCAAGAGGACAACTCTGGTTCCACCTGCTGATAGAATCAGCCCTGACCACTTTGACACTCACAGCACCAAGGTCTTCGCATACACCCGGTCCTTTTGTACATTTGGGCAGCAAGTGGCCCGCTGTGCACCGTGGCCAAGGGGAATGAGAGTTCTGACTAGATCACCCCACTCTCTCACTCTCCAAGGCCTGTACCAGAGCTCTGACTTGTTCCTGAGACTGTGCACAGAGACCTGGTTTATGCTCTGTTAGTTTTTCTTTCCAGGAAGGTTAAATGTTTCTGGGAAGATTCTTTGCTTTTCCAAAATTTAGTTAGGCTCCTGAAACTTCTCCGATTCATGTGTGTGCTCCCTAGTAAACTCCAGTTTGAGCAAAGAACTCCATTAAGTCAGTTTAGCAAGACCAGCATCCCCACCCTCAATATCTGATTAGTTTCTTTTTCTTTTCTTTTCTTTTTTT
>NW_006185946.1:0-505 GCF_000334495.1 Tupaia belangeri chinensis | reverse complement strand
AGTTCTGGCATCAGCTGGGTGTTGACACAGGCAAGTCCCTGCATCTCTTATCCTCTATGCTGGTTACAGACCAGTTGCAAAACCAGCAACCACTCTAGCTAGTTTAAGTGGAGAGTGATTTATTATTAGGATTTGGTGTCCTAGTAAATTACACAAAAGAATGGAGTAGGAGGCCATAAACTGAGTGTCGGAAACACTTCCTCCCCTGAGTCACTCGGCCCTGGCCATAGCTCAGAAGCTGTCAGATGGAGAATTACATGCCTCTCCTGTGGCCTCTGCCAGCAAAGCCCTGCACTCTGCATCCCTCCCAGCATATGACCTATGACCTCGCACTTGGTTCAGCACTTGGGAGAGAGAATCTTACTGCTGAAACCTAAAATTGCAGACAGAACTCTAAGCTTCAGGGGGTGTTGGAAATGTCGCTTTTACGGTTTTAGCCTCTGCTCTGCAAAGAGCTACATAAGAAAGTGGTAGAGGGGCCAGCAGGTTGTGTAATGGTTAAGGT
>NW_006185945.1:0-504 GCF_000334495.1 Tupaia belangeri chinensis | reverse complement strand
CGCCCTAGGTGATTAAAAGCTGGGGGGACGAAGAACGACTTTGCCCAGGAAATTCCTCATATGAAAAGTAATTTATTATGGTGGATAAAGTAGGCAACAGCACGATTTAGGAAAATTAGATCACTAATGTAGCTTATTAATACCTTTCCGATAGGGGTGACACCAAAGGGGCCCACAAAGATTTTTATTGTTTTTCAGAGAGACTTTACCAACCTCAATCAAGAGATCTGAAATTCTGTAAAACACATGCTCGTTCCTTAACTTCAATTTCCTTCAGTAGTTTTATAGATCCCTCAGGCCACGGAGAGCAGAAACAGATGGTGTGAGAGGACTTTACAGAGCCTGTCTGCAACGCCACCATAAATTTAAAAGTGTTGCCGATACGAAGCTCCTGGTATTAATCCTGATGTGAAATGATCCTTGAGGTTGCTTGGGTTTTATTCTGTAATCTGGTTGACGAATCATATCAGCTGAAAGATTTTCTTCTGCAAAGTCAAAAAAAAA
>NW_006185944.1:0-504 GCF_000334495.1 Tupaia belangeri chinensis | reverse complement strand
TTAGGAGGCTGAGGCAAGAGGATTGCAACATAGTGAGATCATGTCTTAAAACAACAAAAACCAGTATTTTGTTGTTGATTCTGTGTCCCCCATTTAACTGCAACCCTGGGAAAAGAGTCTGGAGTACCTAAAGCCCTGTTGGTTGTGTAACAAGAGGTTAGTGCCACCAGCTCTCCCCCCAGAATAATTAGATTGTTTCCCACTTTAGTTTTGTTTTTTTTGCTAACAACCAAATTGTCCTTGAACTTGAAGTTTTGTTAAGGGTGGGCTCACAGTAAGAGAACATTCTCCCTCTGTCACCCTTACATACTGATTGGTGATCAGCAACTCTGGGGCTAAACCTTTTCCCTGGGTTGATGTTTGATACACACTCTGCCCAGAACTCAGTCCTTTGGGTCCTTTCATTTCAGACCACATATTTAGATCTCTACTCATAATTCCATGTGGAATGCTTCCTCAGACCCCCCTCTCATGTCATGATGTCATTGTCAGAGTCTTGCTCAA
>NW_006185943.1:0-504 GCF_000334495.1 Tupaia belangeri chinensis | reverse complement strand
AATGAAATGAAATAAATAAGTAATTCTTTTAAAATTTTAAGAAAACAACCCTGTCCACCTGGAGGATTTGGGAGCAGTGACACCCCCGTAACAATAAGCACACCTAGTTATGGTGTCTCGGTACCGTTCTCCACGGGAAGGAACCAGGACTCTTTGGAGAAATGATTGATTTCAAGACTAGAACAGATAAAGTAGAAGATAAGCCTAGAATGTCTCGTGCTAGAGAGTAAGGAAGTACTCCCCACGGATCCAGTCTGACACCGTCTGAGCACCCAGATAAGCAATAACAGGAATGAACTGAAATCAGTGGCTTCATGAATCTGCACAAAGTAAGTGAATACATGGGCAGGTGGAAGAGTGATGGGGTTTTACCTCGTCTCAGCCTATCTCCTTATGAAATATTTACTCGTAAAGGGGAAGAGAGCAGACTGACGTGGAGAAGCCTGGAAGACACTGCCTTATTCAAGATCGTCAATAATGGGGGGCCGGCAGGTGGCGTGGTGG
>NW_006185942.1:0-504 GCF_000334495.1 Tupaia belangeri chinensis | reverse complement strand
AAAAAAAAAAGTTACGGGAGCTAGATATCTGAAGTCTTGAGCATTAAAAATATTTTCAGCTTCAGATCTCTGCAATTTTACAATGTAAAGATAACAGAAGTTGAAGCCAGAGGAAGAAATGGGAATTTGATAATTATCAATAATATAAACTATAAAGATATGATCTACAAAATTGCTAGGAAATGTTTTTTTCCTTCTCTTTCTCCTTCTTCTCCCTCACGTTTTTCTCTTCTTTATAATGAGCTGAGGACTAAGTATTTCTAGAAAGGAATACAGATATAGGAGAATATCTAACCCTAGGATGTCTTGGTTACATAAGAGGTACAAATACATTCTGTTGAATGAATGAACAAACAGACTTCATATAAACAAAGATCAAAAGAAATCTCAGCATTGAGAACAGAAGCACCTGAGTCTTAAAATAAAGGACAAATATTGTACAGACAGTAAAGAAAAGTTATACCAGTGGCCTGGGTCAACTCAGAGATGAGAAAAACTCTCTTT
>NW_006185941.1:0-504 GCF_000334495.1 Tupaia belangeri chinensis | reverse complement strand
CAGCCATGTGAGAATCCAGCACCTCCACCATATACCACCTACTGGTCCCAGAGATTATTGTTGTTAAGAGACTTTTAAGGTATTTCATATCAGACCCGAGAGAATGAAACTTGAAATCTAAATGGCAATTTAATGATAACTTAAAAGGTGCCACTGAAAATAGGGCCAAGGCAGAACGAGGCAAGGGAGTAATGAATTTAATCATTATTTTAAATACAGACATTTATATGTTTTTTACATCAAATATATATGCCTATTTAAATCTATTTTTTCTATGAGGGAGAGCTCACCACAAACAGGGCTCCACGCTGAGATCCACTCCCAGCCTCAGGCAGCCCCTGCTCGTGGGCAAGTGTGTGCCCTCCTATCAGGGAGGTCTCCAGACCACTGTGTGTCAGCCTCTAAGAGCGTCCTGTCTGCTGCACCACCCTCGGCTGCTGATCATTTCTTTAAAAGCACTGGGGACCAGGGTAGGCATAATAGCTATGCCGCTGGACTCCCATG
>NW_006185940.1:0-504 GCF_000334495.1 Tupaia belangeri chinensis | reverse complement strand
TCTCTCTCTCTCTTTCTGTCACTGTCTCTGTGTTTGTCTCTTTTGTGCATATATACATGCCCTATCAGTAAAGAAATAGAAATATGAATTTGAGTTATCCTTTCTTCACAGAAGGATGGTTCCCTGGTCTTCTGTTGATATCACTGATCAAACCATTCTCTAATCACTTTCTCTTTGGTGACTGAGGCTGGAGAGTGAAAGTAACTTGGTGCAACTTCTCCCCACCTGTGGTAAGGTAAGGTCTTCAATTGCCATCATAGTTCAAGGATGAAAGCTGAATTCTTACTGTACACATTTTGTTTACAAAGGTTTCTTTTTCCCCCTTACTTTTGAATTTTAACTGTTCTTAAATCTGATTTCTCATTTATGATTCTCACAGACTGTGTGTTTCTCAAGGACAGAGATGTTTTCTCTGTTCTACTATAGCTCCTTTGTTTCACAATTTACATATAAAGTCATTCTACAGGATGTGTTTCATTCTTTCCTGCTTCTTGACTATGGCCC
>NW_006185939.1:0-504 GCF_000334495.1 Tupaia belangeri chinensis | reverse complement strand
GCCATCTGCAGGTCCCAATATTGAACATTTTAACAACCAGATTGAGATCAAAAACTTTATGGATAAAACTGAAATCAATTGTGAATTTCTTTTGGTACAAAAGGTTTTAAAATACATACACAGGATTTTTCATGATACCCATTTCCAGGAACTTTTTGAAGACCCCGCATGTGGCAGACACACTGTCACTGTACGAGAGCTGGGTCTGAGGGGGCGGAGTGTACTGCACACACCCTGTAACAGCTGACAGTCGGGCAGGGAAGCCTTGGTCACCTGAGCGGCAGTTTCCTGACTGACACAGAAGTGGGTACTTTAACTCCCAGCGCGGCCCTGTGATTTAAAACACGAATATCAGTTATACTCTAAAATATAAACTTTCCAAAAGTGTTCTCTCCTTTTTCTTGCCCCACTCAACATCAGTCTATATTTTGGTTGGTTGTTTGTTTCCTATATGTATTTATTTTTTTCATGGGCAAGAAAAGTAGAGAGAAAGAGAGTGAGAGA
>NW_006185938.1:0-504 GCF_000334495.1 Tupaia belangeri chinensis | reverse complement strand
TTCTGATGGCGTGAAGACTTCAAGATCATCCGTAGAAGTTATTTGGTTTGGGACCTCTTTCTTTTCCTTCGCTGATTTTTGGTAGGCCTTTTGCTTTTCTCTTGCTCATTTACACCATTTATATTTAGAAGCAGACGTTGTACTTCAGCCACGTGGCCTGTGAGGGCAGCCTTATGAATCTTTGTGAGATCTCGGTGTCTGATTTGCTACTGGGACATGGGCTTCGGCTTTCAGTATGCATCTCTTCCAGTGGCACTGATTTCAATCACCTGGTCCCTCTTGTTAAAGCCCAAAATTTTTCTCATCTGGGACTAGTGACTTTAGGGACACCTGGGCCAGCTCCAAAATCCAGCACAATCGCTAAACATAAGTTAAGCCGGTGTTGCCCAGAGCGCTTGCACTCCTCGGGACCAGAGGGTATAAAAGAGGTTTCTTAAAAGACAAGCTGAGCCAGCAAGTGGCCTCTTGGCTAAGTTCTGGATCCCATATGGCCGACTCTGTGGT
>NW_006185937.1:0-504 GCF_000334495.1 Tupaia belangeri chinensis | reverse complement strand
GAAGACCTGCCTTCAGTGTGGGCAGGCACCAATTAATTGGCCGGAAGTGTGGGAGGGAGAAACAGAGGAAGTGGGAGTTCTGCCTCCACTCTCCCTCCCTCCATCCCCTTTCTCTCCTTTTCCTTCCAGAGCATGCTGTATGTTTTGTTCCTGCATTATAACTGCATTGCCCCTGCTCCTCCATGCAGCCCTTGAGTGCATTTGTCCTTGCCAGCCTGTGGCCCCTGTGACCTTCCAGCCACATTCTAAGTTCTTTAACCTTTAGACTCTGGACTCACCCCAGCATCACCCGAGGGTACTTGGAACTGTGGCCTCCCAAGGACCCCCTTCAGACCTCAGAGCAGAACTGTACCAGTTTTCCTGCTTCTGAGTCTTTGAACTGTTTCTCGAGCTTGCACACCTTCTGATCATGTGCAATAATTCCTACAATAAAGCCCTTCTTGTACATACATATTTATCTTGTTGGTTCTATTTCTCTGGAAAACCCTGACTGATACAAGCAGT
>NW_006185936.1:0-504 GCF_000334495.1 Tupaia belangeri chinensis | reverse complement strand
AAAAGCCTCTGCTAAAATCAAACGACGGTCCACTTGGGAGGCTGGGAGTTTGGCGGGAGGCCCGGGTTCTATTCCTCAGCCATCCTGCACGTGCGGGGTGCAGCTGCCTGCGCCCGCAATTCCAGCAGATCGGGAGGCTTTGGCAGGAGGGTCATAGCGTCATAGCACAGTGAGACCCTGTCACAAAAATTCCTATCTCTGTCTCTCCCTCTTCCTCTCTCTTCCACCTCACCCATCCCTTTCTCTCATATAAAGGAAAAAAAATAAACAAAAAGAAAATACCTATTGGTGACAAAACCCCTCCCCGCTCCTGTCTGGAGGGAGGGAGTGGGATGGCATAAATGGAAGGGCATCTCGGGCTCAGATGGTTTTAATTTCAATCTTTCAAAACCACTGAATTCTTCCCTTTATTGTATCCTTCAAAAATTGCAGACTCCACAGTTATTTTCTTGTCGTCCTCAGAAATGGCTGTAGTATGAGTAGGTTTTAAAAAGAAGAAGAAGA
>NW_006185935.1:0-504 GCF_000334495.1 Tupaia belangeri chinensis | reverse complement strand
AAAAGTACCAACACATGCAGTCTATCCAGTCTGCTAACCAAATAAGGCTCTGACATGCCAAAACAATTTTCTCTGTATCCTGATACATAATACGGTCCACAAAATACTACAGCATTTAATTTAGGTTTACACAACTAAATATAAATGCCTAGATTTGGGCTAATCCTTAGCAGAAGCATTAAGCAAACATGGGTAAATTTATGAAACAAATGATGAAAGAAGTAGATTGTTCTTGGAGTACTTCTTGAAACGCTTTGACCTTAACATACTTTGTCCTTAGTGAGAGGATGTCCTTTATTCAGTAGATCTTAACAGTACAATGCATATAGTTAAGTCCTAAAAACTTCTAAAAATTTTGGCAGTTGAATCCAGCAGTGCTCCTTGATTCAAGGAAGGAATGAAGGTTTGTATTTCTTGCCTGCTCTATTCACGTAGGATTATTAAGTCTCCTTTAAAGATATTTTAAAATGAATCTTATAGTTGCTAGGTGTCTTGTTACTTCAG
>NW_006185934.1:0-504 GCF_000334495.1 Tupaia belangeri chinensis | reverse complement strand
CTTATACCCTGCAGTCTAGGTCTGGGGGCTCCTGGGTGTCCTTGGCGATGATTAATAATTGCTTCCTGCCCAGGGCTTATCAGCCCCAATCCGGTTGTCATGATCTGATCAATGGCTCTTTGTCCTTGCCTGGCACAGTGTAAGCGCTCAGTAAACACTGCGCCCTGGGCCCAGGCCAGGAGGGACCACCTTCCTGCGGCCTGGCTGCCTCCTGGCGAGAAGCCTCCCTGGTGACGTCCCCTCCCCAACCGGGCTGCAGCTGACCGTGTGGCCGGCGATTTCCTGCCGGAGCCTCTGCCCTGAGAAGGCCTTTTGTTCACCCCTGGGGCGCCCCTGCCCAGCGTGGCCCACAGGCAGACTCCCCCTGCAGCTCCATCTTCACACAGGCCTGACCCTCCCGGCTGGGCCTCTCCTAGTTCGCGGTGACAGAATAGCTGCGGCCGCTCATTTCTTGCCTGTACTCAGCACCCTACAGAAATCTGTTCTTAGAATGCTCCTGGTGGG
>NW_006185933.1:0-504 GCF_000334495.1 Tupaia belangeri chinensis | reverse complement strand
GGGAGTCCAGTGATGTAACCTTACACCCCCTGCTGGTCCCTAAGAGGGCGCTTTCTAACAGAAATCTAACCCTTCGAGCCTGGCTTCAAGGCGTCTGCAGTTCCCTGGGACTTGCCAGGCTTCCTCCTCTGCCACGGCTTCTGGCCCTCGGGATCTGCCTCCACCCACCTGCAGCCATCACTCCAATCGTGCCCTCTTTGGTCACCTCTGGTCACTCTGCCACTGGCCAGCCATGGAGCCTACGTTCACCCAGTAAATCATTGTTGAATGCTGAGTCCCATGTTTGCTGCACCTGCACCCCTAGTGTCCAGCTCAGGCACAGACTGAGTCTCCAGTATGTGCTGTTAATTAATTGAGTTAATGTTAGTGGGGCCCTTGCATGGTCGTCTCATTCACTGGTTTCAACGGGTGGCCCGAGGTTGGATTCAGCCAGCAACATTCACAGTTTTTATTTTAACTATGAATAGCTGTCAGTCCTTTTTTTATAAGTTTTGTTTTTTAATT
>NW_006185932.1:0-504 GCF_000334495.1 Tupaia belangeri chinensis | reverse complement strand
CACAGGGCCGTCCCCGCCCCCCAGCACCTCCTGCCACAGGGCTGTCCGCCCCTGGGGCAGCCCTGTGCTCTGGCTCCTGCCCGGGTGTGCTGTTAGCAGGACCTGGTTCTGGTTTTGTACCCGTGCTGCGAGCTGACTTCTGCCGTCAGGAGACAGCCGGGCTTTCAAAGGCTGCATTCGTACCTTTAAGTGCTCGGGGATGCCTTTGAGGGGAGGGAAGACCCTGGAGCACCGAGGGTGTCATTTCACAGAGGCTGGGGTCCGTCGCCCTCGAACCTCTCCCCTGAAGTGGACGAGCAGTCCCGGGGTGATGGGGCCACACCCCTGGGTGGTGGGAAGAGACGGACAGAGGAGCGAGGAGCCTCCCTGTATGGGTGTCCGTGTCTGTCTGTCCATCATCTTGGGTCTGTCCTGGGCTCCTGCGGTGTCAGCCTGGGCTTCCAGCGCGAGTGTAGAGTTGCGGTGGGGGCTCAGAAACGTGTTCTCCTAAATGTCGGCGCTGCT
>NW_006185931.1:0-504 GCF_000334495.1 Tupaia belangeri chinensis | reverse complement strand
AAGAGGTAGATCTTATGTTAAGTGTTCTTACCACAAAATAATAAAGATAATAACAATAAATAAGGAAGGCGGGAGGAATTATTTGAACATAATGGACATGTTTATGGCATAGATTGTGATAATGACTTCATAGATTTATATTTCTGTCTCAACTCCAAACTCATTAAGTTGTATATATTAAATATGTACAGCTATTTGCATATCAATCATGCCTATATAATAATTATCATAACAAAGATATTTTTTAAAAGAAAATAAACATTTTTTTGAAGACAGGCTTTTTTCTTGTTGGCTTAATAAACAGCTAAGTCCTAAATTAGTGTTTGATCATGCATAGCAGTTAAGTTCGTGGATGCTGGGAGCAGGCTGCCTCGATCTCTGTGCTACCCTTCACAATCTGTGTGAAACTGGTCCATGTTTTCATTCCCTCTTTGCCTCTTCTTCCTCATCTGTAAAATCAAAGTGAAAAAATACTTTTTCTTTTTTGAGAAGTTTTTGCTATAG
>NW_006185930.1:0-504 GCF_000334495.1 Tupaia belangeri chinensis | reverse complement strand
CTGGGTCTGGGACTCGAACTGCAGTTGACTGGATGGAGCCATTACACAACTGCTCGTCCTAATAACAGTAGCTATATTAATTATATGGTCAAATTTTCTCCTATTTCTTCTTTCATTTAGCAGTAAACTATCACAATTTGTTTATGGTTTTATAGACTCCTCAGTAGACTATTCAGAGTCTGCATTTATTAAGACTGTTTCGAGATTGTCATTTTTGTGAATTTTAAGACAACATTGCTCTAAAGTAGAACCTCTGACCACTCCGTGACTCAACTGTAAACTTCATACATTATCCAAGATCTATGTAGGAAATGAATAAATGGATACTACATCAGTAACTCCTTTTATTCAGCTTTGTTGTCATCAGATATTAGAGAAATGTTTAGTTATAGTTTAAGTAAAATTTCCGCTTCATTTGAAAAATATATCTACTGAGTGGATTTAGCAGTTAATAACTTTTCCTTGATTCTTTCTCTCCCTAACAAAATGTAGAGGGGCGGGGGG
>NW_006185929.1:0-504 GCF_000334495.1 Tupaia belangeri chinensis | reverse complement strand
TTTCCTGATATAATACTTCTTTCAGTCTTTCTTGAAGAACTGGTCTCATGTTGATAATTTTTTTCAGGTTTTATTTATATGAGAATTATTTTTTATGATATATATTAACTTCTTTTATAATATACAGATAAAAAAGAGTGAGGTTGTAAAAGATTTTTAAAAAGACATGGATAGAGGACATAGATCAAAACCTTAGAAACAGACAATGTCCAAATTAAAAGACCTGAGACAAGCGACATGGAAAATTAGAATGGTCCTGCTTCCTCCGAGCACTAGTGTTTCTCTTCATTCAGTGAGACTCTCAATAGAGACCCTTTTATAACAGGTAGTTATTTTTTTCTTTGATGATTATATCTGCGTTCTGTGATGTTTGGCCTCATATAAATGGACTCAAACAGTTTGTCCAGTGACTGGCTTATTTAACTTAGTACAATGTTCTCAAGGTTCATCCATGTGGTAGACAATGCATACATAATTCACAATACTACAGCGTTAAAAAAAAAA
>NW_006185928.1:0-504 GCF_000334495.1 Tupaia belangeri chinensis | reverse complement strand
ACTGTAAAACACTGATGAAAGAAATTGAAGATGACACAGATACATGGAAAGATTTCTTACGCTCATGGACTGGAAGAATTAACAGTGTTAAAATGTCTTACACTACTTGTCTTAGTCTGCTATCACATTGCTAACAGACATACCTGCAACTAGATGATTTATAAAGAAAGAAAAGTTTATTTGACTCATGATCCTGGTGGCTGGAACGTCCAAAGGCTGACATCAGGTCAGCTGGCAACATAGCGAACAGACACACAGAGACTGGTGGCTGCAGGCAGCTCTCTCTTTCATAACAACTCATTCTTGTGAGAACCAGCCTCTTTGTGAAAGCTAGAAATCAGTCTTCACCAAGTGACATTAACCCATTCTTGAGGACAATGCTTTGATGGTTCAGTCACTGCCAGATATGTCCGTGTATGCCTAAAATCCAATGGACTGGAGGAAAGGGATTGTGCTGTGATCACATCCTGTGGAAAATGTCTCTTCCCCTCACTACCCCAATGT
>NW_006185927.1:0-504 GCF_000334495.1 Tupaia belangeri chinensis | reverse complement strand
AAAAAAATAAAAGAAGAAATGTTGTTTCTTTTCCCTCTGACCCTCAGGTCCCCAGAGCAGATCAAAGATCTCTTTTAGAAGTAAGATCTGTGACTGGGCCTCCATGTCCCTGGCCTGTGTTTGGTTCCAGAATACACACCCCAAAGCCATGTGGATCCCAGCAGTGGACCCTACCTGGCATGTCCCATGTGAGATGCATCGTAGACGGTCGGACCACAGCAGTACCATGTCACTTTTTTCCCATCTTGAGGTATAAACACGTCCTTTGTTAGAAACAAAGGGATGATGATCACAAGAAACGCAAGAAAGACTGCACAGGACCACCAAAAACAGCAACAAATATCACACTATGATTTGTTTTGTTTTATAGAAACAAATGCAACAGGGACCACCTCATTTTATAGAAAAAAGTCACAGAGGTCTTGGCAGGAGCCCAGTGAGACTATTTAAATTGAGAGCTCAGGGTAGCTCAAGCCTCTTGCTCCTGTGGGTTCTACTCATTAT
>NW_006185926.1:0-504 GCF_000334495.1 Tupaia belangeri chinensis | reverse complement strand
TTTTTTTTTTTAATTTTCAAATTACTTTTAATCAGTTTAGGCATCACTGGAAAATTCATAACAAAAATATATTCAGCTCATAGATTTTCTTGCCACACATCATAAAAGTGTGTCCTCAGGTATGATTTTAATTTAAAAAAAATGAACAGCTGCCCATATTAGCCTAAATTATATTTAGTATTCAAAAAACTAAGGCAAAAATTTTTTAAAAATGAAAAGTAAGATTTTGAAAAAAATAACAACAGCATATTCCTATCATCCTTCTTTGAAAACCAAAACAACAATTTACAGGATGAATAGTTTAACTAGAGCAACATTGTTCCACCTGTTTAGTAAACCCAGTGACTGAAATAGTTTAAAAATAAAATGGCTTTGTTTCTGCCTTATGCAGACTATTTACAAATCTATCTTGTGAAGTAAAAGTGACTTAAAAAAACAGGTGTAGGACATTTGTGTTTACTTAATGATTAACCTGATTTATCATTAAAGGAAAATGTAGCAAAG
>NW_006185925.1:0-504 GCF_000334495.1 Tupaia belangeri chinensis | reverse complement strand
GTGTCCTATTGCCTGCATCACTGCAACTGACCCCTTTGCCTTTCTCATGATGATATCACTAATAAAAGATAATAATCTCATATATGTTAAATACAACCAATGCCTAAATAATTGAGATGTAAAAATATTAACCTCCCTATTTAACACAATAAATGTATAATTTTGTGATATAATGGGTTCTATTTTTTTAATATTCAAACTGAATTTTGTTTAGACAAATTCAAAATGTTTAATATCTCTTAACTGACCTTCGACTGGAATTTTCCTGGGGTTTTCTCTAAAATGCAAATGAAATCTACCCTATTTCATTATTTTTCTAAAAATTAATGAAAAGTAAACTGAAGAGGACAATTGCCAGGTTTAAGACAGGACTGGACTAAGATTCTGCACATATTACTGTGTTAATAAAAATAGTAAAACTGTCTTTTGTCCTGTGGGGACTTAGAATTAAATTTTTAAAAATTCAACATGAAGGGCCAGCAGATGGAGTAGTGGTTAAGGCAC
>NW_006185924.1:0-504 GCF_000334495.1 Tupaia belangeri chinensis | reverse complement strand
ACTGGATCACAGAGGCACCACCCTCATGAGTGGATTCATGCTGCCTCGAGAGACCGAGTTCTAACTCCCACGAGAAGGGGCTAGTTGCCGTGCTAGCGGCTGCCGTAAGAGGAAGACGGCTGCCCAGGGTCTCTCCTCCTGCACTCGCCTGCTGCCCTCCCTTCTGTGGGCCCTGCTGTGAGGTAGCATGCAACGCAGCCCCACGCCTCTGGGATTTCCAGCCACCGGAGCGAGAAGCCAAACCAACCTCTATTCTTTACACATCCCTCAGCCTCGGGTCTTCCTGTGAGCAACGTGACAGTGATGAAGGCAGAGCTGGGAGAAGAGGCCTCTGGGCAAAGGAGTGACCACCACGAAGGCCACAGGCCGGGAGGGGGCTCGACTGGAAAAGCGCGGTGGGTGGGGGAAGAGGCAGAAGGTGAAGACAGCAGAGGAAGCAGTGACAGATCTTATTTTAAAACTAATGAGACCTTCAAACAGAACTACCATATGGTCCAGCAATTC
>NW_006185923.1:0-504 GCF_000334495.1 Tupaia belangeri chinensis | reverse complement strand
GTCTCCTACTTCACCCTCATATGCCAGCTTTATCACCTCCTCAGGGAAACTCCACCGGTCCTCCAACTAAAATACTCTAATAATTGCCTGTAATTTTCCCTTTAGCAATACTGTGATTCTTGATATCCTGTTCATCATTCATTGGCACACATAAGGCCACTCAGTAAAGTTTGTTGACTGACTTACCGATGTGATGCTGTAATTTTTAGGAGAGAGTAAGAGATTAGCCATGGTAGAGGAGGCAAATATGAGTCTCGCCATTGTCTTGACCTGGGGGAGATGGGCTCTTGTTACTGATTAGAGAAGACGGAGCAGCAACCAGGGACAAATGGGGTTTCTTTACTTCCTAGAATTGTCATCAACCAAGAGACCTTCCATCTGTAGCTGTCAAAACTTCTGCTAAAGTTAGTACTTTTCTGTATTTCAGAGCAACATATGGTTTGTACTTTGCCTTTGCTTTTAAAAGCAAAGTTAAGGGCTGGCAGGTGACATGGTGGTTAGGGG
>NW_006185922.1:0-504 GCF_000334495.1 Tupaia belangeri chinensis | reverse complement strand
ACCAGCCCTCTGGGGCTCCCTGGACGCACGTCACAGGGGAAGGAGGATTTTTGAGACACTTGTTAGACATTTTCTAGAAGACCAGTACCTAACAGTTTCTAAAAATGTGCAAGATATCATGTTTTAAAAATCGAGTTTTCTCATCTTCCTCTAGACCCAGCTATGGTCTCTCTCACATCCTGCTGTGGTTTGTGTGATCCGATGGGTAATCAGATCGGTGGTGGGAGGAAGCAGTGTCTCCCCCTGCTTGCAGGGAAGTGCTTGTGGCCCGTGGCATTTCCCAAGTGGTAGCTGTTCTCACGGCTAAGACTGTGTGTACCCTCCGAGGTCGCGGTTTCTTCTGGACACTAGAGAGACATGCGTACAGGCTAGGACAGACACACGAACAGGACGCTCGTTCTAGCTTCCTTTGTGACAGTAAAGCGCTGCAGGCACATGAACTGCCAACAGGGGCGAGGTTAAAGAAACCGTGGTACAGGGACTGGCAGGTGGCGTGGTGGTTAA
>NW_006185921.1:0-504 GCF_000334495.1 Tupaia belangeri chinensis | reverse complement strand
AAAAAAAAAAAAAAGATAAAGAAAGAAAAAAAAGTAAATTATTTACAGTTACAGCAATTAATATTTTATCTCAAAAAATACAAGAATGGGATCACTAAAGAATTTTTAACAATGGATTGACCCCTTTGGAATGTTATGTCATTGTGAACACTGATAAATACATATGAAAGATTGGTTGGGGAAGGTCATGACCAGAGTTGGGACCTTGGGCAACATATCTATATTGACATACAAGGAACAGTAAGTTCTTATCTAGAATATTATAATACAGTTGGAGAGAAAGAATAGTAGCAACAAAAGTGTAAGAATTTTTTTAGGTAATCAGCTTTGGGGGATAAGGAAAGGTCCTCAATCCCTCTCAGGTTATTGACCGAAACAAAAGGAATACATGCTGTTTCTATTTCCCAAAGCAGAAGCTGTGTCTCGTGATGTTTACTTTTGCAGTATATAAAATATTTGTTATAAGGTTGTAGGGTAATATTACAAAACCAAGTTCCACAAAGT
>NW_006185920.1:0-504 GCF_000334495.1 Tupaia belangeri chinensis | reverse complement strand
CTCTGAGTCAGCAAATGACAAGTGACAGAATCCACCTTTACACGCCCTCTTCTGTTAATGGCAGCCTCTGGTAAGTATTCACAATAACCTGAACAGTTGTTAATGGTAATATCAGTGAGAATAATAGTACTTATTTTTGTATCCTTTCACTTTTTTTCATGGTTTTGTCTGTAAATAATAGTGAAGGCCCTGTTTTTGTTTCGAAATACATGGCAAGAAAATACTTACTCTTTTTGTTAATGGATAACTATTATTACATATACCTAAATTTCTAATGAGATGTCTTTTCAGAAATCTTTTTTAGATCTTCACATTGTGATTTTAAAATAAATTATCACGCAATGACTTTGTATTCTCATTTCTAATCAGGGAGCCTAATAGCCCAGAGCAGTGATGGGAGTGGGTAACTGGGGTAGATTCAGGAAACCAAGCGATGTTAGAAAGTGAGCAGAATGGGGAGAGCCAATGTCTGCAGGTCAACAGCTGACCATGACATCATCATCA
>NW_006185919.1:0-504 GCF_000334495.1 Tupaia belangeri chinensis | reverse complement strand
TATAGTAAAAATCTCTCTTTAAAAAAAGAAATTATAGTCTTTGTGTAGCCAACTCCAGGGATGCCTGGAGCTATGATACAGATCCTTGGTCAAGATAGGAATGAAATGTATTAGTGAATAATTTGTAATGTGTTGTTTAAAGCCTGAAGTTGCCCTGAAGACACCTGATACCAACCTGTCTGCATTGTTTAGTGAAAAATGGATAGATTGATGGTTTGCACGTGGCTTACCTGGTCACCGAACCTGATGCTGGCCCTGTGATCAGTGAGGTATCAAAGACCTCCCAATTAACTGTGCCTCCTCTTCTCTGAGACAGATTTCTGTCCTCATATTTGGAGATCACCACTCCGAGATGGAACATACTCTGCTAAACTGTGAGAGGACTCCGAAGGTGTCTCAGGTGTTCCACACCTCAGGAATGTTACTTTTATCCATTCTTGCTCCTGACACTCTGTACCCTTGGCCTGTAATAATAAATAAATAAATCTTTCATGAGTATACCTT
>NW_006185918.1:0-504 GCF_000334495.1 Tupaia belangeri chinensis | reverse complement strand
GGATCCCGCCACTTTAATCACTATGCTACTGGCTGGCCATAGAATCTCTTCTTTAAATGTGAATATTCAGTGACAAAGAGAGTGTTTCTTATCTCATAATTTTGAAGAAAGTCTTGAATTTATATTTATTGGACCGATATGAATCATTGTTGGGTCCATTGAAATCGAGTGGCCTGACTGACCTATGCTTTGGTCATTTAGCACTTCTTAAACTGAGTTGGAGACTTTTCCACCCCAACCACAGTGCCTGGGAATGGGAGAGGAGTTCTCCTCAGGAAATGCTGGTTACTGTTGCCAAGTGATACAGAAATGGATGCTTATCATCTTAATAACAACTGTTCACTAAATATTATCTGCCCAGTGTCCACAGAGCCATGTCTATGATGTTCTAGGCCTTGCAGTCATAAGCAGTTCATAAACAGTTGCAAACAGATCATTCCAACAGTCTTACCAACGTGAAGACTGAAGAGAGTCATAGAAAGGGAGGCCTTACAAGTTCTCTCT
>NW_006185917.1:0-504 GCF_000334495.1 Tupaia belangeri chinensis | reverse complement strand
ACAAACGTCCCTGTCCTCATGAAGCTTACGGACACCTGGGGAAAGTCCGATGATAATCTATAAAATAGATACTGTAAATAGATCATATATAAAACAGTAAGCCATGTAGTATATGATGCATCATAGAAAAATAAAATGGAAAGAAACTCAAAAGTCTACGTGCCGGATGGTAAGGGGGTGGTGTGTGTTTTATACTGGGTGCCTGAGAAGGCCACTGGGAAGGTGACATTCGAACTGTTGAAGAATTAGTCTCAATATTAGGGGTATCTCAGTAGTCCTGTCCAAACTGACCAAAACAAGAATAGAGGGCATGACCATGACTCTGAGTGTCTGTGGCAGTTAAACAGCAGTGGACGATTGAGCATGTAATGGCCGTCCTCTCTCCTGGTGTTACAAGGATCAAATGAGTGTATGTGTGAACATGCCTTGTAACGTCTGATTCCTTTCACTGATTTCTCAATGCATGAAGCAATAAACGCTTAGAGATATGTGCACCTCTTGAAT
>NW_006185916.1:0-504 GCF_000334495.1 Tupaia belangeri chinensis | reverse complement strand
CTGGCCCTAAACTAAACGGTAATTTCATGCGTGCCAAATTCTTTATTCGACGATGATGGAAGACATATCAGTAACTCTGCACTTTGTAAACTATAAACGTTAATATTTGACCCACCAGAATAGAAGTGCAGTTTGAAACTCTAAAGCAACGAACATTAAAAAAAATACTTGAAATCTGGTGAAAAAGCCAATTCTACTCACTCAAAGCTCTTCAAGAGGAGGTAGCATGCGGGCCTTGGAACTGGCATCTCATGGCAGCTCTACCACTCACCACCTCACATGCCCTGAAAATGGCAGGTAGCGTTTTTTGTTTGTTTTTATTTCAGTTTGGCAGAGGGCATTTGTGACCTCCAGAGATAGAGAGAAAGAGAGAGAGGAAGCACCCCTCCATCCCGCTGCCCTCTCTTCCATCTCCCTCCTTTTGCAATTTTGAGCATGTACGTGACCTGTCAACTGCATTTTTCTTTAGAGATTTTTTGCTATACAGCATATGTACTCACTAGA
>NW_006185915.1:0-504 GCF_000334495.1 Tupaia belangeri chinensis | reverse complement strand
CTGTATACAGTTCTTTTATGTTTATTTATTGACTTTTTTTTTCCATGAGAGAGAATGAGTCAAGCACTCACAATGGGGTCTTCATGCCATGATCCGTCCACAACCTCGGCCAGCCCGGGTCCTGGACCAGAGCACATGCACGTGGTGTGTTTAGGAAGACCGTGGGCATGATCTAACACCCCCTCTGGAGTCCTCTTTTATATCCTTGTACCTCAGATTCAAGGCATATCTTCTCAGGGTGCTATCAGCAAAGAAAATGAATGGTGTTTCCATTTATCTTATGCAGTGAGGCAAAGAAACCTACATCAACTCTTCATAATAACTAAACTACGTTTTCATTCTCACAACTAGTTAAAAAATAGAGTTGTCAATTATTTGAGGAAAAGTAAGCACAAAGGCAAAGATCGAGAGGAAGAAGGAAACTGATTTTGGAGATTCTATTTTATGGGAAAATAGAACTAGAAAACTTCCTAATGTCTTACAAAATACAAAATTAAGAATATT
>NW_006185914.1:0-504 GCF_000334495.1 Tupaia belangeri chinensis | reverse complement strand
CCTATTTTTTTCTTTCTGTGTTTTTTCCAGTTCCTGTGGATTATTTTAAGTCTTCTTTTTCCTTGACTGCATTTCTTATCTCTATCTTGACCATTTTTATATATTTTCAGCCTGGAATTTTACTGTTTTGAGGGATATGGTTTTTGTAAGAGTGATATTTTCAAGCGTTACTGATTTTTGCTTCTGAAGTACGGGGTATGACTGAAAGCCTGTAAAGGAAACATGGCTTGGAGACATGTACTGTCTTGAAGAGAAGGAACAGAATCCATATGTGGGAAGAAATGAAAGTATTTATGTAGAAAGGACAAATAGTAATTAACATATATTTAAGTTTGTTTCACCCTGGTTGGACTTTCTTTTAAGATTTTATATATGCTTTCAGTAATAATTGTCTTAATAGAAATTTTATTTAGAGGCAGTTGCAATTAAATATCTTTGTCAGTAATTGTAAGGCAACAAATAGTTATTAAAATGAGATCGTGGGACCAGCAGTTAGCGTAATGG
>NW_006185913.1:0-504 GCF_000334495.1 Tupaia belangeri chinensis | reverse complement strand
GTTCTAGTCCCAGACTTGGTGACTTGAAAATATGACAGGCAAATGTATGTGCATGCCCACAATCCCTAGGAGAAATGAAGAGATTGTGGCATGACTATCTCCCATGGAAACTATTTTCTCACTCCCCCTACCCACGCCCTTAGTATCTCTTTAGCAAGTACATACATCCTCTAGTGAATTAAAAAATGGCAATACATTTCATTTTGGGATACTCTCTGGCTTTCACATAAACACTGTTACTTGTTAGTTATGTAATATATACCACTTCCCCTAGGACAGTTGGCAGAATCAGGAGGGCGAGAACACATGATGTGTTCCTACACAAAGTAGAAACTCAAAAATGACTTTAATCAATAATTATATGACTTCCTTAGCCATTTGTGAGTTTAGTTTGTCTGATATTGTTGTGGTGGTAGCTGCTATTTTTGTTTTGAGTAAGAGTAGCAAGAAGAAAGGATGATTTAAACTAGATACAGCTTAAATGTGTGTGTGTGTGTGTGTGTG
>NW_006185912.1:0-504 GCF_000334495.1 Tupaia belangeri chinensis | reverse complement strand
TCTCAGCAGCCTGAGTGTAGACATGGAGAAGATAGGCAGGTTTATCCTGGGTTGGAATTTGCCTGAGGATGTGCTGGAGAATAATTGAAATGATGGCTCTTAGAATCTGTCAGTAACAGGAAGAAACTAGGAGGTGGAAAAGGATGATCGGTAAATGACTAAGTGAATGGATTTATCAACGGATGGGGAGACAGAAGGAGAAGTCAGCTAGGCCCACGTAGTAGAAGAACAGTAGCAGTGGAATATCTAACAAAGCAGACTGAAAGGAAGGGGAATTTTGAATAAGATGCTGGATGTTTGTACTGTCTGACTGATGGAGTAGTTTCGAGTATTGATAAGGTCCACAGCCTGGCAATAGATGGATGAGACAAGTGAATAATTCACTAAGGTGGTAAATAGTTTGTTGATGTAAACATTGAAGTTCTAAGTTGCTGGGTAGAATTGGTGTGAACAGGCAGTGAGGAACCTAGTAACAAAATCATTGGAAGAGTGACTGGGCCAGCC
>NW_006185911.1:0-504 GCF_000334495.1 Tupaia belangeri chinensis | reverse complement strand
CATCAACTTCTAAACAGAATTTGTGGGGACTTACTATGGGGGGAAAAGAGAGAGAGGAGAGATAGAGATATAAATAGGTAGGGGAGAAATATGAGAGGGAGAGATAAAAGAAAAATAAAACAGAAAAATCAGCAACTCCATCAAAAAAGGAGGAACATGAATGGACTAGGAACTAAAGATACGTTTACTGCAACTGAATGCTGAAATTGGTTCTGACCTTTCTGGCAATAAAGAAAATAATTCATGATGTGCTACAAATTTCTCCTGTGTAAAGAAAATGTTGGACTGGGAGTAAGTCATCAACTCTGAGCTTGTTCTCCATGGCTGAGGAGGCTTTCCCTGCTCTCTTAGCCAGTGCCCTCTGTGAGCCACGCACACACTGACTGGGTTGGCTATGACCTTGGGATGGAAGAAGACTGAGAGGCCCACAGGGGACTCATTAGCTCTATGTTCCTACCCAGTGAGCTGCTCAGTCTTGGACTTGGAAAAGTGACAGATAGGAAA
>NW_006185910.1:0-504 GCF_000334495.1 Tupaia belangeri chinensis | reverse complement strand
GGGGACGTGAGCAAGGGCCAAGAAGCCCGGAGGGTGGACTGGGGAGGTCTCAGCGTCCACCGGGCACGGGGAACCGTGGGGCAGTGGTCGTAGGGACAGAAAGGGCACCACGAGGCCGCACTTTCCACAGGCATGGCTCCCAAGGGGGGCGAAGAGAGAGGTCCACACGTCCACACAGCACAAGGGGAATGCAGGCCCCACCCACCGCCGAACCCCGGAAGGCAGACGCCCGCAGGGTCGGACCGAGCGCTGTGGGAGGTGACCGCCTGGCAGGGGGGAACGGGACATTACTTTGATAAGGAAAGAGATGCCAGGCGTTTCCAGGTGAACCGAAACCAGAACCCAGAGTCTGCCATCGCCAGCGAACACAGAGCAAAGAGGGCCGCAGAGTGTCGGTGCCGCCAGCCCCTCGTCTTCCTGGTCCCTGCTCGCCCCCTCCGCCAGCAGCGAAGCTGACATACAGGGACAGCGCGCCATCCAGGCCCATGCCGGGTCCCCTCTGCC
>NW_006185909.1:0-504 GCF_000334495.1 Tupaia belangeri chinensis | reverse complement strand
GGGTCATGGGCATGTATGTCCCCAGAGTATTCAGGGAGGTCTGTTGTGCTGCTGTCCAGACTAGCATCCGACATTCTTCACCAAACCCCCCGTACAACACCAACGCCCTAGCGTCACCACGGATGTGTGGGTACAATGACACATGGCTATGGAAATCATCCAGACTCAGCCAGCACAGCACACCAGCTGAGTTGTTCAGCACTCTCATACGTGGTAAAGAATCGTTGTGATACAAAGCACAGCAGGTTCTGGAATAAACGAGGTGGGAAGTCCAAGGGCGCTGGCCAGCAGATGCACCGATTTGATTCCAGGTATCAGGAAACCAGAGCAGAGAACCCCAAGCCCTTCTACCTCAGAAAGACGGGAGCTTGTGATGGAAAGAGGTTTACATTAAGCAAGGTGGAATCACCATGGTTTTTGCTAATTTGGACTTCCTCTTTTCTGGGGTGGTTGTAGCAAAGTATCTTATAAAACGTCTATTAGTAAGAAAAGAGAAAACAAGTA
>NW_006185908.1:0-503 GCF_000334495.1 Tupaia belangeri chinensis | reverse complement strand
CCCCAACAAAATAGCTACTATAAGCATGAGCTGTTGTCAATCTTTTATGTATCTATGTATGCATTTCTTTATTAAAACGTCAAATACAATATTATGTGGGAAACCATGACATGGATAAGACATTCTATAACTCTATGAATACTGATGCTGGCAGAAATACTGTATGCAGAGAAATAAAATCTTTTCCTAAAATATACGATTATTCCTATGAAGACAAAGCATCATCCAGTCCTTGCTGGAAGGGGCTTAAATAGTAGGTGTGCCCCATCAGGTGGCGGGCTAGCCTCTGTGGGAGAACATCCTTTGCTTGAGACCGCTCTTGACAAGTTGGTCAATTAGCAGAGATCACAGAAAAATCAACCTTGATGGTGGTGGAAGACCAGGTTATGGGCACCCTCCATCCCTCATATCCGGAACCATTTCACAGATGCCCATGTTTTTTCTTTTTTCTTTTTGGAGAGGTTTATGCTAGAGGGCACTTACGCTTGCCAGAAAGACAGAGA
>NW_006185907.1:0-503 GCF_000334495.1 Tupaia belangeri chinensis | reverse complement strand
AAACAAAAATCTTCACATTTGATAATGATAACTTCAAACATTTTCATAATTATTTCCACTTCATTCTTATATATTACATCAATTATAAGGTTTCTTTCCCAACATTGTCAAAAGTTTTATCTCCTGTATGGTGGTCTTTACCTTAAAAGAATGCAGGCATGATATTTCCCAAGGCACAGTAACTTGTGGAGAACAGAGCACTCGGCTGTGTGTAGGCTGGGATCTGGGGCTGGAAGCTCACTTAGATGGCAAACCAGTGTTCTCATCTCAGCTCTGGAAATGGGTATAAGGGTAAAATACTGACTTGGAGGCCACCAAATGGCATGGAGTTTGAGGCACTGGGTCCCACACTGGCAGCTTGAATTCAAATCATGCTGGGATCATGTGCATGTTATCCCAAAATCCTTAGAGATTGGAAAAGAGGGGATTGAGCTATAGTCCCCCCTCCAAGGGGCAATTTCTCATATTTTCTCTCTCTGGTAAGCACATGTGTGATTAAAAAA
>NW_006185906.1:0-503 GCF_000334495.1 Tupaia belangeri chinensis | reverse complement strand
CAGTGAGGGCAGGCGGACCGCAGACGTCGTCGGCGGGGGCGGGGATGGGGGGGGTCTCGGGCCCTGACCGATGCCGGCCAAGCTCAGAGAATAGCGCGGCGGGAACTGGGGCTACCTCCGAGCCCCCCGGGGACGCAGAGGAGAAACGCTGGTGAGGAAGGCGGTCGTGCTTGAGTTCTCAAGGGCACCCGGACAGACGCCTGGTGGGCGGGTATGATGACCCAGATGAGACCACCGCAGTGAAGGGGGCCAATAATGAGAGCAGGTGCTAGGAGAAGTTGAGGCAGAGAGGGCGACCGGACAGCACAGCAGCCAGTCCCAGGACTTGGGAAGATTAGTAAATACAGATTAAAATGTGAGAACCAGAGGGACGCTGGGAAGAGCCATGGCACCGAGGTTAAGAAGGCTAGATTCTACAGGGCTAACTATGGTTTGAGTCCTCTACCCAGAGGTGTGACAATCACACCACACGTGCACATGCGTGCCCAAAATCCCAAGAAGAG
>NW_006185905.1:0-503 GCF_000334495.1 Tupaia belangeri chinensis | reverse complement strand
CATGGTATACCATGACCCCTGATCCTTGTCTTGCTGGGAACATACAAAACAGTCAGGAGACAGTGTTTTCTGCTCATGTTTTTCCCTCCAGGTTCATCTGTTATTGTGAAGTGACAAGTCTTGATTTTCATGTGATTTCCTGTTATCCAGATCTTGTGTCTATTTATAAAATTGTTTCTATGGGGATTGATAAAATGAAAGGGCAATTACTGAAAACAAGCCTTGGTACTTTTAGAGTTTTTCCTCCACTCTGGGTAAGATCCCCCGCTGTCTCCCCATCCACCCTCTCTTCCACTCACACAGTCCTGATCAAGTTTCTCTGGTGAATACTCTGTGGAATGACACTAAAGAAAAATGCAATTTCCTGGAAGTGTCCGTACAACCCTGAGGTCATCTGTGAGAATATGGGTTGGGACCAGTGACTCTCAGCTCCTAGGAATGGGGCTCATCCACTGTCACCCCACACAAAGCAGGACAGCATGAAACCCACAGATGGGAGTGAG
>NW_006185904.1:0-503 GCF_000334495.1 Tupaia belangeri chinensis | reverse complement strand
GTGCTCCGGCTGCTGGGCTCTCAGCGCCCACTCTGCCGCTCCTGCCCCACCCCTGCTCCCCGAAACCTGGCCTGCACTCCCCTTTCTGTCCGCTGAGCTTGTTTATTTCTTTGGCTCTGTCTGCTCCTCAGTCTCCTTATTCATCTTGGCCTGTGTCTGCATGGACTTAAACACTCGAGAAAGTTGGCAAACATTAAAAAAAGAAAATTTGATTTTTTAAAAGCACTAATGGCCACTCGTCATACAGCACCTGCTAAGCTCCAGAAATGTCACAGCATTTACTTCTATTATTTCTGTTTTCATGGCAACCCTGTGGCAGAGAAAAACGTCATGTGCTTATCAATGCCCCTCCAAGCCTCCTCCTGGAACTACATTTACCAGCATCCCTTGTGACAAGGTGGGGTCCTGTGGCTGTTCTGGCCAATGGAGTGCAGGTCGGAGTAACATCTGCCACTTCTGTGTCTGGCTCCTAAGAAAGAGCATGCCCCACCTTCCAAACTCAC
>NW_006185903.1:0-503 GCF_000334495.1 Tupaia belangeri chinensis | reverse complement strand
TCTTCCCAGCTGCCACTGCCTTGTTCCTCATGACCTGCCTATTGCTATCCATACCAGTTGACAAAAATCTCTCTCCACTCCCCTGGGGACCCAGCATGGATACCTATGCTCCCTGAGTTCCCATTGTCTTGAGGTCTCCTTTGTGGGATTTCTCACTCATGCTGGCATTTTGCATACAGTGTGGAGCAGCAGGGAACTCAGGCTGGCATTAGGAGCAAATCTGGTTTCTTTCTTTGTCTTTACTCCCCGTTCCCTTCCCCCCTACCCCGACCACCACCCCCTTCTTTTAGATAGCCGCCTTCAGCTGTGTATAAATTAAGCACATTCTTGTGCTTTTGCAGGTCACATCTGGGATATTCTGGACATCTCTGGTATAAACTCTGAATTTATGAAACCAGTAATTTGCTTTCTCCCAGCATATAATGCCTGACATTGTCACTGTTTGCTTAGAGTTTTGGTATCTGATGTTCTTAATGTTAAGGTCAATTTTATTGATACTTAAC
>NW_006185902.1:0-503 GCF_000334495.1 Tupaia belangeri chinensis | reverse complement strand
AAGCTGCATCTGAATATGGTGTCATTTTCAAAACTAAATAGATGCTAACCCAAAAGAGCTCTTCCAGGATGGATCTGGGTGTCACTCATGAAACTAAACCAGGCTTGAAAAGGTGTGATTTCAGTCTAAAGTTTGAGATGGTCTCCTTTCAACTATCTAGGTGGAAACGTCAACTAGGCTAGTTGACATTTGATGTGGGTCCAGCATAGAAACCCGGGCTGCAAACATCAATGTGCAACAATTTGGGGCAACGCTAGAAGGACACATGTTGCATGTTGTCACTGGGTAGAGCTGTCAATCATTAATAAAAGAAGGCAAGCATTAGCCGAAATTCACAGAGAAGGCTTCTTGGAGGAGATGAACCAAAGAATACAAAGATTGATGAAAATACTTGCAGAGCCAGCAGGTTAAAGCCCTGGATCCCATAGGGCCGACTCCGTAACTTGAGTCCTGGACCCGGCAGCTTGAAGAACACTCTGGGCACATGTGTATGCATGCCCCAA
>NW_006185901.1:0-503 GCF_000334495.1 Tupaia belangeri chinensis | reverse complement strand
CACATATTGATTGATTGACAGCTGATAAAAGGTAGGCAGCTAGTTTTTCCAGTTAGTTACCAGCTAGGCTGCTTGGTGACCCACCTGATCATCTCTCCACTTTTATTTACTAAGAGAAAAGTGACCCAATACTGGCAAACAGTGTCCTTGCCCAGAAGTGTGCAGGGTGGGGCAGCACACCTCACCCTGACCCCTTTTTTCACGCCCACCCCTGGAGACAGAAGGAGCTGCAGGAGCAGGGGGAGATCAGAGTCATCCAGCTGGGCTTCGACTTGGACGCGCACGGCATCGTCTTCACCGAGGACTACAGGACCAGGGTATGGTGGCTCCAGGAGACAGTCGCGGTGGTGGGAGGCCAGCTTCCCTACCCCACATCCACGGGGAGGGCACAGGGCCCTGGTGAGTGGTGACAGGAGGGAGAGGAGGGGCACGGGTGCCAGGACCGGAGCCAGGGAAAATGAGGGAGCCCTCCATCCTGGGGGTGGAGTCTGCAGAGGGTGAGG
>NW_006185900.1:0-503 GCF_000334495.1 Tupaia belangeri chinensis | reverse complement strand
ATAAAATTAAATAAAGAAATAATTTTAAAAAGTAGTTAACAAAGGGCCAAGTTTTCATCCACTCACCCAGTATTTTTGAATGTAAATCTCATATAAGCATTTCACATATGGAGATTTTTTTTATAGCATTCCAAGATTAAAGGTGCTCACTTAATTTATCAGTGGAAAAATGTACTGCAGGAAAAAGCACTGATGTGTTGACATAAAATGAGAGATGTCAGTGTGTGTGAAGCATAAGGAGAGAGCAGAGGAAAGGAGACCAGGAAGAGGTGGTACAGAAGCCCTCAGAGCACAGGTAAGCAGCTCTGAGTTTAAAGCAATAGTTAAATAAAAGAAATAAAGCTGACTTTTGCGAGACCATGGGAGCCTGATTTCAGAGGTACTGAGCGTATGAAGCTATAATGGAGGATACTGCAGCGCTCCCAAAAAGATAAACAGACATCTTTCCTACATGCTAAAAAGGAATGTCCTACCCGCTTCGGGAATGGTTTCCTGGGTAAGTA
>NW_006185899.1:0-503 GCF_000334495.1 Tupaia belangeri chinensis | reverse complement strand
TATATGTATATTTACAGATATATTCACATTTCTTATATTTTTACCTTGAAACTGAGATTTTAAGAACGGCAGCATCCTTTATGATATGTTGATATATATGTTAATGTTTGTTTACCCAGCTTCTACACACGCACACACACAGCAATATCTTCATCTATAGAATACTCTGTTCTTATTTTGGCTTATAAATTCTTCAAGTCAAAGCTTTCTAATATGGATATTATTTTGTATATAAATCTGATATAGTTTCACATTTTTTTCTAAAGCTTGGCCAGGGAACTCTCTCTAAAAATCTGGGAGTAAAGACTCCAGTATTTTAGAATATCTGATACACAAAATAAAGTTTTATCTAACTGAAATTTTGACTCTCCTAAATAATTCAAACTAATATATTGACCTCCCGACAGTTTTAACTATAAAAGATCTTAGAAGTAGATATATAAAGGTAACTTCTTTTTTTTCCCTCTGAGTGTGGGGCCACTTACTCTTTTCATATATATATA
>NW_006185898.1:0-503 GCF_000334495.1 Tupaia belangeri chinensis | reverse complement strand
ACCAATGAGAAGACAGAAGGCACCAGAGACCTTTGTAATTTTGTAATTACTGCTTTGTAATTTTGATTCCTAGGGTTCTGAAGGAAAGAGAAGAAGAGGGGAAAGAGAGAGAGCAAGAAAGAGAGGTGAATTCTGCATGGTCTCAGGGCCTGCAGCCTCCAGCCTGGTCTGGAATATGACCCAGTCCACTTGTATTTCTATGTAAACAGAGCCCAAGGGCAAAGGCAAGCCCACTGCACAGTCTGTGGAGGACTCAGACAACAAACAGGTGAACAAATGCTCAAATAAGGCAATTTCACATTGGGATCATGGTAAGTGAGGTGGAAGGAAAACGAAGCAGGGTGAGGAGGAGAAGCAAAGTGTGTAGACCATCTTAGGGAGGGTGATGTGCTAGCTGTTCTTATCCACCCCTCTGCATCTGTCCCCTGCCCTTCTCTGTGCCTTGGGAGACACTGTATGGGAAGAATTGCCTGGTCTCTGGTGCCTTCTGTCTTCTCATTGGT
>NW_006185897.1:0-503 GCF_000334495.1 Tupaia belangeri chinensis | reverse complement strand
AGTGACTTCTTTCACCAAAGAGAGCCTTCTTTCCCTTTGTCATACTTCTGTTTTCAGTATATATGGGTGTGAGTTCATCTACTTGCTAGGTTTTTACCCCATAATGGAAACACTTTTGTGTTTTTCTTAGCAGAAAACAATCAGAAAGACAGATGTTTCAGAAACGCTGTGGCCAAATCTTGGATCCAGACTCCAAGGCTGATAAAAGAGGTAGATCAGCAAAATGTGGAATGGAAGCAACTTACAAATGAGTTCCAGGAGATACAAAAGAAGATTGCTTGTTTCGGGGATACATTCATAGCATACAAAGAATTTTCCAGGTACAAGGACCTTGACTGCCATAGGATGGCTTCGTTTTCACATGTGTATAAGAGATACTAGAAAGACAGCCAATGTCCTTGCCTAGAATCCTGTTTGCACATGCATTTCCTGACTTATGGGAGACTGTGAGCAAAAGGATTTCTGAGAAATATTTTTGTCAGTCCAAAAGAAGGAGAGTGACC
>NW_006185896.1:0-503 GCF_000334495.1 Tupaia belangeri chinensis | reverse complement strand
CTCCTAGGAGTCTGTGGCTGATGCAAGACTGCAACTAGTAAAAACGAGGAAAAATGAAAAAGGTTGTCTATAAATAGTTCTAGTAAATGTGATGGTAAAAGCAGAAGAATGAAAAAGCATGAAAGGACAAGAGGAGAAAGATCACCTGAAAAAACACTTAACAAGTAATGCTCATTTCCACTCTCTAGTAGGTGAGAATGCCGCTGGAGAAGCTGGGGTGCCAGGCTGAACTTGAACGTGCGACCCACCAGGTCTTGTCACCCCTTTACCACAGTCTAAGGGACAACAGGATCACCTCGCTGCCCTGTTTACATCAAGGATGCCCGTGTCTGGACCCTGCCCCAAACTCATGCAATGTTCTTTAGTTTGCATTTCACTCAAGTTACACGCTCTGAATAGCTTAGCCAAACCTGGCGTGTATTTACACACGGCCTGTTTTCCTACTTCCCCAAAGCACTCATCACTCTTTGCACGGCTAGCTCTTACTCCAGCAAACGTAGGCT
>NW_006185895.1:0-503 GCF_000334495.1 Tupaia belangeri chinensis | reverse complement strand
CAGACCTACAGACACAGTGGGACGGTTGCTCAGGTTGAAGCGCGATCGGAAAAACACATACATGTTAGGTAACCAGGGCCCCAGGCTGCCCAGGGAAGGCCTGAGCTGGGAAAAAGGCACAGAAAAGACGGACACGTGGGAACATTGCGCTTCACACCCTTGCTGCACTTTTTAGGCATTTCCACAATAGCACGAATGAGCAGGATACTCTGGCAGGTCTCTGTGTGTTGGGGTTTATCGTAGGGTAGAGTAGAGTCAGAAGAATCGGATGAGAGTTCCAGGGAATTACAAAGGAGCCACCTGGAAGACCAGTGCAGGTCCGGCCGGTTACAATTGTGCTGATGGTGCTGACTTGTGTCAGAATTCAGCCCACGTCTTAGTCTAACAGGATTAACACATTCTACTGTACATGCAATGTCTATTTTCTTAATCTTAACAATCTAGGAAACATCTTTAAAAAAACCAAATTGTTACAGGGCATAGGTGCTTGCTGGAGAGAGAGA
>NW_006185894.1:0-503 GCF_000334495.1 Tupaia belangeri chinensis | reverse complement strand
CATTACGCTAACTGCTGGTCCCATTAGTCTTGGAATTCTGAGAAGTCGTCTCTGGGGAAATTACTTTTGAGAAAAAATCTAATAAATAGGTTTTAAAACCTTCACCACTAGGGATTCATTCATGCTAAAAACTCCAGTTTCACTTGCTATAACTCTCGTTAGCAAATGGAAACCTTCTTGTCTGTACTACCCAAAAGATTCACTGAGTTATTTCCAGAACCTCCAGCAGTGTCTCAACTGAGTTCTTTACGGTCTCTCATTTTTCTTCCCTGACAGTCTTTACTGACATCCTTCCCTGAAAGGAAACCTTGATGGTGGCAGTTTCTCAGAGTCCTGGAGAAATGTACACCCTACAGATTCTGTCTCAGTTTTTCAGGAATGCAGTATAGTCCTCACAGCTCCTTTCCATGTAGCCATAGAGTTCTGTATGGTCTGTGGTGCCCTGTGTCTCTGATAGAGGTCTAGGATAGGGCCAAATAACCACTGTCTGTGAAAATCACAGT
>NW_006185893.1:0-503 GCF_000334495.1 Tupaia belangeri chinensis | reverse complement strand
AGGGGACTCCTGACACCAGGAAGGGAAAGTTAACAGCAGGGAGTTCACAAGTGCAGTATGTAAACCAGCACAGGTACGTGCCAGGCCTCAGTAAACCAAGGGACAGAAAGACGCCAACATCAAGTTCCTAACCCCGAGCTGGAGAGCTAGGCATCCTTTCTTAAAAAAGAAAAAAAAAAGATTTAAAGAAGATCATTTTGATCTCATAAAGAGATGTAGCATGATTACTAGACGCTGGGAAGGATGAGGGAGGGGACAGAGAGCGATGCTGATTAATGGAAACCAAATTGCAGAGAGACGGAGGGAACAATGTCTAGTGCTATAAGATACAGCGGGGAGATGGGTTAGCAAAACTTACTGCCTACAATGTTGCAAATGGTTGTGAGGAAGGGTATACTAGGCACTGATTTAATCATAACACATAGTGTTCATTTACTGAAAAGTCACATTGCACCAACTGTCATGGTAATAAAAACTATTCAAAAAAAAAAGACCGTAATTTT
>NW_006185892.1:0-503 GCF_000334495.1 Tupaia belangeri chinensis | reverse complement strand
CAAATATGCATTTTTTAGTAAGAGCAGAGGTATTTTATAGAGTATGAAGTATTCCATATCTCTGCTTGAATTTCTGTTTGTTTTAATATTAATCTTCCAGTTTTACTCCCAGTAATCTCAGTTCAATGTTATAGATCCCTCTCTCATCCTCTGGGATCCTAAAAATCAACAAATTCTATCATTTTTGCTTTCTAAATATTTCTCTGGATAATCCATTTCATTCCTTTTCCATTTCCATGACTCTTATTGATTTATATATGTATCAATTTAATTTTTAAGTCTATTAATTTTTTTTTTCTAAAGGATAGAGAGAGGCATTCCACTAGCCTTGAGCAACCTGGATCATAAGCAAGTGAGTATACTTGGAGTGCAAAGGGTAGCCCCAGAACTCAAACCTTAGACAATCCTACATCAATTCAGCTGTGCCAACTCTGTGCCACTGTCTGGCCCCCATACTTCTAAAAATGTTTATTTATTTTTATTTCTGTTTCTTTTATACATTC
>NW_006185891.1:0-503 GCF_000334495.1 Tupaia belangeri chinensis | reverse complement strand
AGAGAGAGAGAGAGAGGACCCTAATGTAGCATAGTCACACCCCAATCCCTTCCTCTCCTCTTCTCCATCCTGTCAGAACTTTGGCACGTACACACATGCACAAAGCAATTTTTTTTAAGCTACTGGATCAGGGATTTGAACCATGTTGTCCATGTACGACCAAATCCCTTAACCACTATGCTATTGGGCTAGCCCAGGTTTCTAATCCTTCCATTGTTTTTATTTTCTCTAAATAAGTCAAATCCTTTGAAATAATCCCTTGAGCAGATAAACAAATTTCTTTTCAAATTACTTGGAATGCAGTGCAGTGGTGGAACACCGGGGAGAGTAAGCTCACCCAGAGAGCCAAGAGTGTTCAAGTCCTGCACATTCCAGAGAAAGGTCTGGCCCTGTACCTACTCCTGCAAGAAAGACTGGGAATGTCCTGATTCACCTGAAACCTTGGACTGTGCCAGAATTTATGTTAACGGTGTGACTTACAGTGAATCTGGCAGCTTGGGCAA
>NW_006185890.1:0-503 GCF_000334495.1 Tupaia belangeri chinensis | reverse complement strand
TTAAAATAATAATAATAAATAAAATTAATAACTCTTTAAAAATCCTTTCTTCATGTTTTAAACATATAGGAGAAAAAAATGCTTTTTTTCAGTAAACTTAATTGCACATCTGCAACTATCTCCAGTTAATTACTTAAACTTTTTTTTAATGTTATGATAACCAATGCTTTATTTCATCTTTAAAATTTTTGCTAAATTGTTATAAAATTTATTTGAAATCATGAATTTGATGAACTTTCTCAACTTGTTCTAGGTGTTTATCATTGTTTTTCTCAGCTGTGAGGAAAATCATTTTATTAAAGTTTATTTTATCTTTCATAAGAGTCAGAGACAGAGACACAGAGAAAGACAAGTACTCTCTAAAGAATCTCACACTATGGTTCTCTCCTAGCCTTTCCAGTTATCCAAGATCACAGGCAAAAACATGCATGACCATTACGTAGAGTTCAACCCAGGAACAAAACTCCATTCTTCCATGTGACTTCCAGCATTGCAGAACACTA
>NW_006185889.1:0-503 GCF_000334495.1 Tupaia belangeri chinensis | reverse complement strand
GCACCTTAACCACCACACCACCTCCCGGCCCCTTGACTTTTTTTTTTTTTAACCAGTGAACTAGGGGGCTGTGAAGTCAGGTGCATTTTGTTGGGTGTCAGGAGAAGCTTCACACAGAGCTGATGTGAGGTCCATACTCCCTTCACATGGATCCTGCAGCCTCGGGACTCTGGGGCTGTCTTAGATCCCACTGGACTTAGGACCCTCCAAACATATCCAAGAAGGGGCTGATCAGCCGCGGACGCCTGGAGGTGGGTCAGGTGCTCAGACAGGAGTATCAGCTGGCAGCTCAGCCTGAGTCCTGGGTCCCCAAAGCTGGGAGACCAGTAGGGACAGACTCACAGGAACTCAGTGTAAGCTGGAGCACAGACCAGCTGCCAGCATGCTCTAGAGGGTGCTGCCTTCCCAGAGGCGCATGAGCTGTCATCACACACCGAGAGGGAGAGGCCCAGCCAGGGCCCACCTGGCCACGCACCGTGAGTGCGGCCATCTGATCGACCCTT
>NW_006185888.1:0-503 GCF_000334495.1 Tupaia belangeri chinensis | reverse complement strand
GCCCACGGCCCTCACTGGCCTCTCCATGTGGTGTTCCCGTGCCGGACGGCGCCCCGTACCCCACAGACGCGCGCAGTTGGTGACAGATGAGAAAAATAGGATTAATACGAAAGAAGAAAGTGTGACGTGAAGAGGTTGCAGAGGCGGAGCTGTCCAGGGGATCTGGGCTTGTGGCCCAGGAGGTGGCAGGCACTGTCCTCGCTCTAGGGCTGCCGTGGCCCACAGGACGCACGTGGTCACCTGCGTGTACGGCATTCCCAGCAGACGGATTGCATCGCTACTGCCTTGTTCTTAGCAGTTCGAGGGTGACAGCCATGTTCCAGGACAGTCTTTGTGAGGCTGCTGACAGCTGGGCTTATTTTTATTAGTGTAACTCACCTGTCGCGTGCTCTGGACCGAGCATCGGCTGTGACTGGCTACGGCTGTCTGGGGCTGCTTCATCGTGGCCGCCCTCCTGCTGGGCCACGTGGGCTGTTTAGCGCTCACCTTGGGGGCTGTGTCGC
>NW_006185887.1:0-503 GCF_000334495.1 Tupaia belangeri chinensis | reverse complement strand
TCATGGGGTGAGAGGGGGTGCTGCTCTCCAGGAGTACAGTACTTTTGTTAGCAAAAGTCTAGCAGTCTGGCCAGAGTGAGCTGTGGCAATAGGCAGAATGGGTCGGTTCTGCCTGAGTCATTCACTTTCTTCCCTGGAAAGCTTCCTCTTCCTATGATTAGCACACAAGCAGCAAAGATTCAGGGCTGTCTAATTACCTCTGCCCTTGGTGACCTCGAATCCCAAGTAGTGAGGTCTCAGGGACCAGCTTCCCACCCCCGGGTCAGAGAAAACCATTCACTGACATCATTTTTAAAAAGATGAGTCCATTTGAATAGGGCACTCTCATCTCTAGGCTGGTGTGGATACACTGCTACAGGAAGGAAAATAATGGCATTTTTCCTCCCAAAGTCCCCAGAAATAATTCCTCCTTTAATGGTGAAAACAGGACTCCTTGCATCTCTGGACGTTTTACATTGCAGGCTGTAATGAGCAAGAAAATGTCTTTCTTTTAATAGCTAATC
>NW_006185886.1:0-503 GCF_000334495.1 Tupaia belangeri chinensis | reverse complement strand
ACTGTCTGTCATCCCCACCCACCACCCAACCTGAAGGCAGCTATGTTCTCACCTCCACCAGCCAGGACGCTCCTCCCCCATCTGGTGGAGGGGATGGACAATAGGACTCTTGTGCCCGGAGCTGTTGGGGGCAGGGTGGGGCGTAGACAATGGCCCTTTGTCCCTCGGGTCTGGGGCTCGGGTGGAAGAGGACGGCCCCTCAAGCTCAGGCTAGTGTGAGGGGACAGACTCTTCCCTAGACCTGATCATCCTGCTGGCCGACCCCGCTGCCCTCAGGTCACCTCCCACAACCTGGTCTAAACATGTCTGGCTGGAAGAGAGCCTGTGCCAGCCCCAGCCCCTGCCAGAACCAGTTCGGGCCTGGGAAGTGGGCCCGGGTGCTCATCACCCACCTGCAGGGCCCCACTGAGTGAGGCGGCACCGCCAGGGAAGACCTTCTCTATCTTCACCATGGGCTGCACCTTGGACTCCATGCCCCCCGAAATGCTGATGCCTTGGGAGGG
>NW_006185885.1:0-503 GCF_000334495.1 Tupaia belangeri chinensis | reverse complement strand
GATGAACTTTTTGAGGGCCCTTCATATGCTTTCATTGAAAGGAAGGATGCCACCTTACTGCATGTTGGTGAGGTTCCCTAAGTCACTCTACATAAAGTGCTGAGAGCCACAGCTGGCCCTCATAAGGACTCATAGGAAGAGAGGTTGCTGTCATCATTAATTTGCGTTTCTTGCTCTTTCGACTTGCTGGTTTTGCAAGCCCACTGAGCAGTACCTTTGCTTTTATGACTGCCCCTGCTTAATGCATTTTGATGAGTCATGGTGTTTGTCAAACAGCAGCAGCTCCCAGAGAAACCCCCGGGGACAGAGACTTGCAGAAATACTCAGCCTCATAAACCACAGAATCACATGAGGAGGAGAGTGCTCAGGAACCGACTCCTCGACTCATGTTTGTAAACAGGTCTCCTTCAGAGCAGACAAGTATCACACAGGCTCCACTGCTAGACTGACAGCCCAAACGTGTACCTTCGGAGTGAACGCTGGATCAGAGGCAGGTGAAAACT
>NW_006185884.1:0-503 GCF_000334495.1 Tupaia belangeri chinensis | reverse complement strand
TATGCATGTTTTTCTAATTTTTTGCATTGACATAAACATATTGATTTTATTTTCCCAAGAACTTTTTGAAATCCCCTATTTATTTATTTATTTACTTATTAATTTCATGAGAAAGAGACAGAGAGAGAGAGAAGGACAAACACCTTCTGCCCCAGCCTTCCCAGATAGCCAGGATACTGGGCATGGATGTGTGTCTGTTGTACACAGGTCAACTTTTAATCTAACTCTGGTCTTCCCTATGGTTTCGGTGTCTTGGGGTGGATGCTATCTCTATGCCACTTTAGTTGGGCACATTCAATTTACTACAGAAGGTCCATTGGAAATTTTTACTTTAGCACCATTGTACTGCTCACCCATATTACTTATCAGATATTCTTCAGTACTATAATTTGGAGAAAGCTATAGTATTTCCTTGTCCACTATAATTGTCAAAGCATAATTACCTTTATTTTCTCAACTATATATGTATTTGAGATGGAGACAAAGTCACTCAAGTGAATGTA
>NW_006185883.1:0-503 GCF_000334495.1 Tupaia belangeri chinensis | reverse complement strand
ACCAGGTCCAGGACTCAAACCAAGGTCAGCTCTGTGGGAATCGAGTGCCTTAATCATCACACACCTACTGGCCCCTCTATTACATTTTAAAAAGGCAAAACTAAATGATGTTTAATAAGGTATACATCTGTGCCAAAGAGCAGAGATGGGAATGGGGAGGGGCACAAAGGAGGCTACTGGCCATTGGCAGTGTTTAGGTTGCTTTTTTCTGTGGCTTGGGTGGTGGTTATATAGATACTTGCTTTGTAATGATTCCTTCAACTACACATCAATGTTTTATGTATTCTTGTATGTTTTGATACATTTCAGTGGGAGGAAAAGGGTGGATTTGCTCACTTAAACATGTACCTGTGTGTGTAGTCCTCACACTTTGAGAGCAGGCTAGGGATCCTCTGGTGTAATAACATTTGGGTCTTTTGAGTTTTTGTGTTCTAGAGTGAGGCTGTTGTCCTCACAGCAACCCTGCCGTGTGGAGCCTCACAGCTGAGTCTGTTCTCTGAAGG
>NW_006185882.1:0-503 GCF_000334495.1 Tupaia belangeri chinensis | reverse complement strand
TCTCTCTCTCTCTCTCTCTTTCTTCTCCCTTGTTATTTGGAAAGGGGTGTGTTGGCGCTATCAGTACCTGAATCAAGTGAGAGCTGTTCTTAGTCACTTGCTCCCTTGGAAGGATATCAACCATCACTTATTTTTCTTGTTAAAACATTTTTTTTAAAGGAAAGTTTACATGGGGGGCAGGATGTCCTAACAGAAGAAACCCCGGGATCTGCGTGCACTGGTCCAGGCTCCACCCTCCACTCTAAGCCTGCACCCTAGACGGCCCGCACCCTGCACCCACTCAGCCAGCACGGCCTCCTGGCTGCCCCCAGGGCCACCCCCTCGGCCTCCTTCACTGTTCGCTCTGCTCACCATCTGAGGGATGTGGGGTGCCCCAGGCCCCCAAAGGGGGCTCCGTGACCTACCTCCTGGCGACCCGAGACGTGCATCTCATCCATACCCCAGCCCAGGTTCCCGACCTGTGTGTCCTCTGCCTCCCGGGCAGCCCTGCTCAGCTGGAGGAC
>NW_006185881.1:0-503 GCF_000334495.1 Tupaia belangeri chinensis | reverse complement strand
TCTCTCTCTAAAAATTAAAAAAAAAAAAATTAAAAAAAGGTTTTGGGTTTGGGGCACACATACACACACACCCAGTAAGTTTCCTAAGCTTCTGGGACCGGGTCTTGAACCGCACAGTTGGGCTATGTGGGATCCAGTCACCTCAACCACCACACCACTGGTTGGCCCAGGGTATCGTTTTTGTTTCCTAACAGCCAATTCTAAGAGGAAAATTCTGTCACGTACAAAATCTATGGAATCCACAGGCTAAACAAAAGTTACCAGTTTCTCAGAAGACACCATTCATATTGATAATGCAGCTAGAATGAATAACCCCCTAAATTTTCCTCCTAAAAATGGCATGAGACAGACTGCATTTTTCCAGCAGGTCTTCAGCGTAGCCCCCGTGATGAGGTCTGTAAGCGCATCCCTGAGAACACTTAGTGAATCACAGCAACATAGAGTGCAGTCAAAGCCACTCGGCCAAGGCTGATTAGAAATGGCAAACATACAGAGTGGAGTCT
>NW_006185880.1:0-503 GCF_000334495.1 Tupaia belangeri chinensis | reverse complement strand
GGACCAGGGACTGCTCTAAACTCGGAGAATGTAGCAGTGGGAAAAGGAAACAGACAAAGTCCCTGTCCTCTTGATGCTTACACCCTTATGAACAAATCATAATCTTTTCATTTACTTATGAGCCCATTAATATCAAATATTCAATAGTTTAGCTTTTATACGCCGTGCTAAATATGGGAGGAGGTTTATTTGATTATTTGAAGGGGCAAGATGCCAAAATTAATAAGATAGGTTACTACTTAATAGTATAGAGAAACTTTCTTAATTAGGACAGGAAGAAAAAGCTTCTTTGAAGAACTTGTCAAGTAAAAGAGTGAATTATACATTTGCCACAAATTCAGAGAACAACGAACATCACAGTATGTCTTATATCCATCTATCACATGCAGATTAATTACATGCAGAGCATATTACATTTGTTTTCACTTGAATGCTCACATCACTCTCAAAGTAAAATTATTCACATTTTCCAGAATAAAACATGCATGCATGCATTCTCTCTC
>NW_006185879.1:0-503 GCF_000334495.1 Tupaia belangeri chinensis | reverse complement strand
TGCCAGGCACATGTGCATGCATACTCCAAAGCCCTGGAGGAGAGTGGAGAACAGAGAAGGAATTGTGGTACGGCTATCTGCACCTGGAAGATGATTTCTCATCTTTCCTCTAACTCTCTCTTTCTCTCTCTCTCCAGCAAGCATGCACATCCTATGGCAGAAACAACAAAAAGAGAGAGAGAGTAAATTAGCAAAACCTGTTTCTTTATTAATGCTAACCCAAAACACCAGACAAATTATGCCAATTTGGAACATCATTCAGTTGAGGACATACTAGTCCATTTTTAGAACAAAAAGTAATTCCCATGAACAGTAATTTATTTTTCAGTCCAAAGTTTGAAGAGTAAAGAAAGCTAAAAAGAATTCCAGCAGATTAAATTTGGGGCTCAAATTGCAACCCAAGAATATTTTCTGAATTGATGCCTATAATATGTAAGTGGATAAATTTGTGTTCACTCAAGAACTTTACTTGAAATTTAATTCAGTGAGATATGGCTTTTCTT
>NW_006185878.1:0-503 GCF_000334495.1 Tupaia belangeri chinensis | reverse complement strand
CTTGTCTTGTATTTCTTCATTTTTGAACAGAGGACCCTCATTTCCATTTCACACTGGATTGTAAATTATGGAGATGATTCTGATTTAAGTAATAAAAGCTTAGAGTTTTTAGGTTAAAAATGTTCAAATATCTGTAGTTTTATATGGTCAACATTTTAAGAGCTTATAGAGGGTTCCTTGTACCTGAAACTCGATGCAGGGAGGAAAGTGGTGCCTCTCTAGTGCTACGGGGTCCTCCAGACTGATTCTCGGAATACGAACGACACTGGGATCTGAAGCCAATAACTACTGACATCAATTTCCCCTGCCAGGAAAAAGCAGAGTTGCTGGGGCTGACACTGACAAGAACAGGAAGCAAAGAGGAACATTGCCTGCCTCATCCTCACTCCAGTCGCTCAGCCTTGTCGCTGTCATCCATGTGCAAAACTGAGCAGGGAAGCCACCTGGCAGAGGAGGAAGCGGGGGTCCGTGGATACCCAGTCTTTCACTTCTTTCTTTCTTTT
>NW_006185877.1:0-503 GCF_000334495.1 Tupaia belangeri chinensis | reverse complement strand
AAAAAAAATCCAGCCGTATTAACACACAACTTCCCATTTTATATTGTGCTTTTTTTCTCAGAGAAACTGGGAGTGCTCCCAGACAGTTACCAGTTAGAAAGATCCAGATATTAAGCCAACTTTGTTCTGTGCGATTTTTACTGCTGTGGAAGAGCTCTCCTTCAGCAAGTGGCTGTTAGAGGAGCAGCCTATTTAACACGTGTCAGTTACCTTTCCTCTCTGGGCTAAGCTCAGTCAGCCGGGAACATCTACAGAAAGTCTGCGATCGCATTGCTCTAAATATGTAGATGAATCTACCGGAGTTTCACACGGGAGTAATAGGAAATGACACCCAAGTTAACACGATCACCATGGGACGGGCCATTGGCAGTGTAATGGAATACACAGGAGGGGACTGTTTATTTTGCTTAAAAATAAAAGGAAATATTTTAGTGTGACTTCAGTGTTCTCTTTTCTAATGCTTAGGCTGAAAGAGGGGACATGAGAAAGTGAGAATACAGAAG
>NW_006185876.1:0-503 GCF_000334495.1 Tupaia belangeri chinensis | reverse complement strand
ATAGCCATTATGCCATCTGCTGGTTCCTGTAGTACGTGATTTCATTTATATGGCATTCTTGAACCCGTGAGGTTGCAGAGACGGAGAACCGAATAGGTCAGCAGAGGTTAGGAAGGTGGGGAGGGAGGGAAGTGGCCGCGGGCACAAGTGAGCAGCACGGGAAGCTCATGCAGGGCTGTTCTGTGTCCCCACTGGTTGTGGCCACACCCGTCTACACGGGTGATAAAACGGCACGGGATTGCAGACACACACGTGCTCACAGCTGAGTGCAGGGAGAAATGGTGGCATTTGCGTAAAGTCAGGGAATCGCGTCCAAGTCGGCTGACTGGCGGTGGGCTGTACTGCGGTTATCTGCGAGGGCGTGTACGAGGGAGAGCGCGGGAAGGGATTTACCATCTCACCGAATCATTTCTCAAAACCGCATGTGACTCTACCATCATCTTTAATGATTTTTTTTTAAGAATCGATGAGATGTGAGAGTGAAACAGAGCAGCTTTTCTCAT
>NW_006185875.1:0-503 GCF_000334495.1 Tupaia belangeri chinensis | reverse complement strand
TCTTACTATTTGTTGAATGAACTTGAAGGGGGATTGCAATGTCCAGCGCCTACAGAGGGGCATTAGAACTAGTCAGAGGGTTTGGTAGGGGGGCCATTGTACCGGCACTGGCGTGCACGGAGAACCACAATCCAGCCAGCACCCCTCAGCTCCGTCTTAGTATAGCTGAAGCAGTTTCACAGTGCTGGTCGACGACTACAGAGATGCTAGCTGATTTTGCAAAATTTTAGAATTTGAAAGACCTTCAAGTCCATCTACCCAAGATACTCTGAATTATCAACTATTATTCTGCCTTTGGGTTCTTTTTGGGTTCTTAACTAGCTAGTGGATCACAATCTCTGCTGAAGTTGGAAAAGCCCAGGGTGCTTCACACAAGTCCGCATTAGTCTCCTCTCCCTGAGAGTCTGGTTTAATCAATCTGGGGTGAGGGCCAGGTGAGAATCATTTCAAAAGTCCCCCAGGGGAACCAGCCGATGGCATAATGGATATATTGCTGGACTCCC
>NW_006185874.1:0-503 GCF_000334495.1 Tupaia belangeri chinensis | reverse complement strand
AGGTAAAAGGAACATCAATCAAATACAATGTATTCTCTGATTAGAGAGTAGATACTTTTCACGAGGATTTACCTCAGTTTTGGCAACTTGCACAATTATAATGCAAAATCTTGTACCCTGGAACCATAGAAAGCGAGCAACGGAATATAAACTGACATATCAGATTCTAGGATGTGTAACAAGAACCACATTTGAATGGTGATACATTAAATGGTATATTATTATACAATACAAAATACAAACATATTGATTCTGTCTCTTAACATCACAATACATTTTAAGACAGGTATTATCAATTAAAAATGACTTGCTCCTGAGGTAAATTAGGGGTCTTCAAACTCATGGGCCCAAAACCCAGTTTCCTTACATTAAATATGTAGCCAAAGCCCATCTAATAAAGATTTCCAAAAGTCTGATATGAGGATTTCTGGAAGGATTGCAGAATTCTTATCACTATATGTGCTTTAAAATTTGTATTTATTGGGAACCAGCAGTTAGTGTAA
>NW_006185873.1:0-503 GCF_000334495.1 Tupaia belangeri chinensis | reverse complement strand
TTTTGCAAGTAGTGGTCAGAGGGTATTAATATTTTTCTTAATTAAGCTAAATTAAAATATTCTTCTCTGTCATGATTACATTATCAAACACCATTATTCACATTTAAAATAATCATAATACTTTATTTTTCAAGAATAAAATACAATGTTATGCAAAGCTATCAATTGAGTTATATTATCTATGGTATTTTAGCAAAAACTCAGGAATATAACATATAAAGGACATGGCAATTAAATTTTTTTCACTAAATTTGGTGTCTATTAACCAAAGGCTAAAATTGTATGTTCTTTAGTTAGAGAAGACCTTTTACTCAAGTTTGATTTATCTTTAAGGACAGTCATTGAATTCTGAATGTTTGAAAGGATTTTAAAAAATAAATAGTGCTATGGTGATTGTTTTTATAATTTCAAACTTTGATAGTAATCAGAATATATTATATTTCATTTCTGAATAGCTTTTGAATTCATGAACAAATATTAGCAATGAAAAATTAGTAATTTTA
>NW_006185872.1:0-503 GCF_000334495.1 Tupaia belangeri chinensis | reverse complement strand
ATTGAGCCTTTCCAAGAATATCCAACCCAACCCATATGTCTACTTATCAATTAAAATAAATTTTTCAGTCATCACACTTGGAAAACCAATCCATAGTTTTGTGTTTATTAGTTTCATTCTTACTTTTATTTCATTGGGAATTTTACCAAACTCTATTTCCAACCACGTATTTCACCTTTTACTTTCTCTGCCTACATCTCACCTACCCCCTTTATACAATTGCAGTTACACAATGGATGATTATATTTTACACCTACAAGCAATAGGATGGACATTTTTATCCACATTTCTCCTCTGGTAAAATTCTAACAATCTTTTAAAGATAGATCAATTTTTATATTCTCTGCACTGTCATCCAAAATCCACCTGATTGTCATTCCCTTCTCCACACTGACCTGACCTTTACCTCTGATACAGCACTTTTTCCATATTTTACAAATGATTATAGTACAATCAATTCTGAGCTTCTTATATCTTTCCAATGGCAGAACTGTTTTCTTTAT
>NW_006185871.1:0-503 GCF_000334495.1 Tupaia belangeri chinensis | reverse complement strand
GGGGAGGGCCCTGTGAAACATGTATCTCTCTCTCCCTCCCACAGCCTCCCACTCTGCCACGCTCTCACGGGTGGAGGCTTCAGAACAAGGCTGCTTGAGGTCAAACATTGGGTCTGTCCCCCAGGTGAACAAATGACCTAGTAGCTGAGCCACTGTGAGCAAACCTCTCTGTGCTTCCGTTTTCTTCTTCAGAAAATGGAGACAATAGCAGTACCTCTCTCCCTGGAGCTTCTTGGGTGGTTTAAGTGAGTCAATGCACACGAAACCCTTGAACTGCCCTTCCCTGGCTCAGGCGTCCCCTTTCTCACCAGCTTCCCTTCATCATGGAGCACAGCAAACCGTGCTGCTGGCTGCTGCGGGCTCGAGTCCCTGGAGCTGGGGTCTGGCCCTCTTTATGCCCTCATCTTTAGACTCTCGGTGCCTCACACCTATCCCTTATTCCGTGTCTCGCTTTGAAGAGAGGCAGGTGTGCGAATTCAGCGCAGCACAGAGTGGGTGTGTGA
>NW_006185870.1:0-503 GCF_000334495.1 Tupaia belangeri chinensis | reverse complement strand
CACACACACACACTCTCCCTCGCACACACCCTCTCTCTCACACACACACGCATACACAGACTAAAAGAGATTGTGTGGCTTAATGAAATGAGTTCTGAGTCAAACAGCTCATGACCCAAGTCTTAGCAATACCACTCGGTACTTTTTAGCTTTATCATCTGTGATGGCTAATTTTATGCGTCAACTTGTCTAGACTTTTAGTGCCCAGATGTTTGGTCAAATATCCAGCTAGACCTTCCTGCAAAGGTATTTTTTAGATGTGTTTAATGTTTTAATTAGTAGACTTGAGTGAAATAGGTCACCCTCCATAATGTGGGTGAGCCTTCTCTAGTCAGTTGAAGATCTTAGGAAAAAAGACTGAGAACCCCTAAGGAAGAACAGATTCTGCCTCCAGACTTCCTTGCGACTCGAGCTGCAATATCAAGTTTTTTTCTGGGATTCCAGCCTCTAAGGCCTGCCTTACGTTAGACTTGCAGTCCCCACATCTAAACGAACTAACTCCT
>NW_006185869.1:0-503 GCF_000334495.1 Tupaia belangeri chinensis | reverse complement strand
AAATATTTTTCTTTATTCTTTGAAAACAAACTCACTTGAATTTCTTAAGAACAGTGAAGAAAAACAGTGAGAAATGTACAGGTGAAATTTTAAAAACTGTTTCGTCATAAAGGGCCATGTCAGATCCTTCTGCCCCCACATCCTGATTAGCCAGGACCACAGGCACATCCAACTGTACCCTACACATTCAGGTTGGCCCAGGAACCAAACCCACACCCTCCCGTGCAGCTTCCAGCCTCCAAGCAGTGGCACGCTACCTGTGTGCCACCACGGCCAGGCATCCTTTATCACAGGACACAAATCCTATATATGGCTTCACTGGGTGGTTCTAAATTGCGACCAGAGATCCCTGGGGTTCAGGAGCGGCCATAGGGATCCAAGAAGTCAAAGAACACTTACTTGTCATTTGCAGCTTCATTTTCTTGTAAGAACATGAAGCATCATAACACTGGAGCTGTAATGGCTGGTGGGTCCCAGCTGTAACGAGTGCTGGAATATGACTC
>NW_006185868.1:0-502 GCF_000334495.1 Tupaia belangeri chinensis | reverse complement strand
GTCAAGATCCTGTTCATGCACACACATGCGCCTGGTTTGTTTCTCAACCTGGTGGGGCTGGGATTTGAACTGCATTTGTCTGGCTCCATTAATCCACTGTACCATAATGCTTGTTCTTTAGGTTAGAATTTAAATGCACTTCTTTTATTTCTCCACTTAAATGTATTTCTTATTTTTTAAGAGATAACAATTAAACTTTACTTGCAAAAAAATAAGAATCAGAGAGCTGTTTTGTAAGTGGGTTTATATATACGCTGTACATTTCGACCTCAATCATGTACATTGCATAAGTACAAAGTTAGGCATAGAACATCGTGTGTCATTTTTGTTTTTAGATTTCATAATCCTGATTAGCATCCAAGATCCTAACATATTGAAAAATTAGCCTAAGCAATGTTCTTTATATCATGTTTAATGATGTATAAATGTGGATATGTGATTGACTTTGAACATTGCTGGTGTTAGAAAACCTGACTTCTTGGGAACCAGCAGTTAGCGTAAT
>NW_006185867.1:0-502 GCF_000334495.1 Tupaia belangeri chinensis | reverse complement strand
GTAGGAATATAACGTTGAGCATCATTTGTAAATATTTTTACTGTCCCTCCCACCACTTAATGTGTTTCTCAGTATTCCTTTGGGAAGAATCATGTGGACAGAATTAAGGAGATGGGTGGGCTGACATTGTGAAGCTGGAGTGTCTGGGCAGCCGTGTGATGTGTCCCAGGATACACACTCACCGTCCATCTGTCACAACAGCCCTGTGAGGAAGGCACGTTATGTCATCCACATTTTCCACATGGGCTGTCACAGACTCTGAGCAGTTCAAGAACTTGCCCAAGGTGGAGGGCTGGGACCCCATGCGTTCTGACCAAGTCCTGCTGGGAACTCCTGTTCTATAGGGCTTCTTCATGGCACGTGGGGCCTCTGGCGGTCCCTTGAGCTTTTTATTGCGTAGGGCCATGACTCATCTCAGCAGGCTCTATAAATTAGGCTATTAAGCGTAGGTTTCTTGAGAACAGGAAACAGTTTATTTATTATTTTTGAGAGGTTTTTGCTA
>NW_006185866.1:0-502 GCF_000334495.1 Tupaia belangeri chinensis | reverse complement strand
CCTTAGAAGCACTGTGTGGGTTTCTAATTACTTAGGTGTGGTTTGACGCCTTCCCTAGTCTTCTCCAGTCCTAGCTTCACCAGTTTCCATTTTCTTCAGGCTTCTTTCCAAGAACTCTTGCTGCCTCTCTGCCTAGGTTGCATGTTGCCGAGTCCTGGCTGGCTGGCTCTAAATGCACTTACTCCTGAGTTACTGAGAGCCGCTGCCGTTCCTGCGCGAGCTAGCCCTCCTCATTACTGGGCCTTGCCTAGTGATGGGATGGGATATTGTCATAGCCTAAAGCTCAAGCAGTGGAAGTAGTTATATTATAAAAGCATCAATGATTCTGTCTCCTGCTACTTTCTGCCTAAGGTGTGGTGGAAAGGATGTGGAGCTGATGAAACTCAGGAAACGGATTTTAACACTCACCTCACCACTCACTGTGCATTCTTGAACAGTCCCCTTTCTTTATATCATAATTTCTTTATATCTAAAAATAAGGGTGGGCCAGTTATAAAATCCA
>NW_006185865.1:0-502 GCF_000334495.1 Tupaia belangeri chinensis | reverse complement strand
GGGTGTCTGGGTGACGCTGACCCTGCAGTACCAAGCACTACGTAGTCCCGCGCTCTGCACCCCTGAGTACAGCAAGGCGGCCACTCCACAGGCAGCTGGGAACAAGCCTTTGTGCTACACGCTGACACTCTCTGCAGCACAGGAAGAGAACAGGTGCACCCCTGGCTTATTAAACTACAAACAGCCAACGAAAAGAGAAAGCACGTGAGGGATTTCTGGACATGGTCTCTGCGCCGTGTTAAGACGGAGACCAGCAGAAGGGACAGGAGTTCGTGTCCCTCCTGGGATGGTTACCTTCAGACTTGAAAGGGAGCCACGGCCTACCCAGCCCACCCGCACTAACACAGGGCTGTCCTGTGGGGTAACGGAGCTGTCTAAAAATACACCCCTGGTCCGCGGCAGGATTTAGGGTTTCGCCGGAGCTTAACGAACAAGAGTGACACTAACGGCAGGGAAGAAACCACCCGAGGCAAGGCGCCTCCAACACTGCATGTATTAATTA